>NC_091346.1:4183327-4300827 GCF_038502225.1 Cherax quadricarinatus
AAATGCAATCAACCCACCCCTCTCTCTCGTGTCTTACTTCTGTTACTTTATCATAAAACTCCAGTAGGTTTGTGACACAGGATTTGCCTTCCATAAATCCGTGCTGGTTGGCGTTTATACTCTTGTTCCGTTCCAGGTGCTCCACCACTCTCCTCCTGATAATCTTTTCCATGACTTCGCATACTATACACGTCAGTGACACTGGTCTATAGTTTAGTGCCTCTTTTCTGTTTCCTTTTTAAATATGGGTACTACATTTGCCGTTTTCCATACCTCAGGTAGTTACTCAGTTTCAAGGGATGTGTTGAAGTTTGTGGTTAGTGGCACACACAGCATTTCAGCTCCCTCTCTAAGGACTAACGGGGAGTTGTCTGGTCCCATTGTCTTTGAGGCATCAAGGTCCCTTAGGATCTTCTTCACCTCCTCTTCAGTTGTGTGTATGTCATCCAACACTTGTTGGTATATTCCTTGTTGGCATCCCCCTCTGTTCTGTCCACACAGAGGCCTTCCTGTCCCCATTGTAAATACTTCCTTAAATTTCATGTTGAGCTCCTCATATACCTCTTGATCGCTTCTGGGGTGTGTGTGTGTGTGTGTGTGTGTGTGTGTGTGTGTGTGTGTGTGTGTGTGTGTGTGTGTGTGTGTGTGTGTGTGTGTGTGTGTGTGTGTGTAATTTAAAGAGGGAGCACCAGCCTTGACCCCTAACCTTCCCACTCAGACGGAAGACCTGAACTCATCTTTCCTACCAAGTTTTACACTGTCTCCAGGTACTAAGCTCCGAAGGCGAACAAAATACATACTGACCCTTACAACACAAATACATAGCAATGTTTCTCTAATCAAGTAAACCATTACACGCTAAACATGCAGGAAAAAATAATGCACATTGACACTTAAGTTACAAGTGCATAAAGCGCATTTTCCCCATAAGATATATTTTTGGGGCTTCTTGACATTAAGATCACAGGTAAATACATATTGACACTTGTGCAATAATTACATAAAGCATATCTTACAATGTGCTTTGAGCCTGAGAGAGCTACTGAGCACTTGGGAAGGGCTTGATGCAAGAGCTGGTCAATTTTAAGTGGTCCATCACCGTATTTGGGGAGTGGGCGTACCCAAGTGACTTGTTATGTTTAAATGAGCGTCGCAGGTAATGATCTCACCATGATCTAGGATACCAAGTGGTGGTAGTAGATGCTTGGTGGAGTGGTGGTGTGGGGGGTGGTGGGTGGTTGGTGGAGTGGGGTAGGTAGTGGGTGGATGGAGTGGTGTGGGTAGTGGGTGGATGGAGTGTGGGCAGTGGGTGGTTGGTGGGAATGGTGGTGATATGGGTGGTTGGTGGATATTGTGCTGTTGCAATCGGTGGTTGGTGGGGGCGGTGTGGATGGTTGGTTGCAGAAGTGGTAGTAGTGGTGATGGTACTGGTATCAGTGGTGGCGGTAATGGCGACAGTACTGGTAGCCTAAGATATTTTCCTAACAAACAATAGGAGAGGTAGTATCAGTAATGGTAGTTTTGAGGGTATTGGTGGTACTAAGATTAGCAGATATGTGGTTAACAGTGGTGGTGGTGGTTGTTGCGGTTGTTTCAGGTAGCTAGTGACTAATGTGAGTAACTACCTAAACCAGAAAGAGGGTATGCTGAGCCACAGCCCAGACGGGTGGTGGGGTACAGTAATTACATGGAAGACATGTACACAACGAACGACATGTACATGAGGAGGTACATGTGCATCCGGCGTGGTTCACACGTAACCCTGCGTACCATTCGTAACAAGCTTTAAAGCACGGTAGCTTATTGCTGGTGCAAATGAGGAGCCCCATTTGCATACACGGTAACTACCAGTTGTAATGGAGGCTTGCCAGTCAGAGGAGAGGGGCCCAAGGGTAGGCTACGATGTAACTAGGATCTCCCCAGTAGCTTCAGTTACTCACAAGCTGTCAGCTCGTTAACACATAGGAGAGTTCTGTCCCCTGTATAAGTGTCTAATTTATGGATTGTGAGAATTCTTATACTCTCTCTCTCGTTAAACTGGTTACATGGTATCAAAACTAATATATAGTTTCTAGTTTTCTGTTCCAGCGACTCAGCGCTGCTGTTCAGAGGGGCAATGCCTGCTGTATTTTGGGCACGCGCCCCAGCTCTGAAGAGCTGGATGAGATTTTCGCATTATAATCAGTGACAAACAATTAACAATATGTACTAGACATGTATCTCTCACATTTCATGTACTGTATATGCCATCTTTATATCAACAATGCATCTCTTAATTGATGCTTTTGTACCATATTATGCCATAAAATATACCTATTGGTAAAAAAGAATGAAAAGATGGGGTGGTAGGGGAAGAAATCCAAATATTCTTCCTTGAAGCCATTTTATCCACTTCTCCGAGGCTGTGGGTCCCACAATTTATACCAGAGGTGGACCCCATCCTACATTAATAATTATATATATATATATATATATATATATATATATATATATATATATATATATATATATATATATATATATATTGTATGTATGTAAGTAATATTGGCTTTAGGAATATACGGGAACTCTCAAGCAAACAGCTGGTATATACATTATTCTTCAAATACTTTACTGTGCTATTGAGTGTGGCCTCACTGGTATTCTTCTTATACGCTCAGGTACCCCTCAAGGAAGGTTCCTTGATGTTGGTGAGGGGCTTTTGATTTTGGGAATTGGATCTGTGCTCCAGTTCCCCGAATTAAGCTTGAATGCCTTCCACATTCCCCCCCCCCAGGCGCTGTATAATCCTCCGGGTTTAGCGCTTCCCCTTGATTATAATAATAATAATACGCTCAGGTACAATAGGCCTTTTAAAAGTGTGTGTTCACATTAGTGCAAGAAGAAGACTTGTGCATGATGTGCAATATCTGCACCAGTAAGACACGTATATGAGGTGCAACACCTGTACAAGGAAGACATGTGCATGAGGTGCAACACCTGCACAAGGAAGACATGTGCATGACGTGCAACACCTGCACAAGGAAGACGCCTGTATGAGGTGCAATACTTGCACAAGGAAGACTTGTGCATGAGGTGCAACACCTGCACAAGGAAGACCTGTGCATGAGGTGCAACACCTGCACAAGGAAGACTTGTGCAATAGGTGTAACGCCTGCACAAGGAAGGCATGTGCATAAAGTGCAACATCTGCACAAGGAAAACATGTGCACGAGGTGCAACACCTGCACAAAGAAATGTGGATGAGGTGCAACACCTACACAAGGAAGACATGTGGATGAGGTGCAACACCTGCACAAGGAAGACATGTGGATGAGGTGCAACACCTGCACAAGGCAGACTTGTGGATGAGGTGCAACACCTGCACAAGGAAGACATGTGGATGAGGTGCAACACCTGCACAAGGCAGACTTGTGGATGCGGTGCAACACCTGCACAAGGAAGACTTGTGCAAGAGGTGCAACACCTGCACAAGGCATGTGCATGAGGTGCAAAACCTGCACAAGGAAGACATGTGCATGAGGAGCAACACCTGCACAAAGAATACATGTGCATGAGGTGCAACACCTGCACAAAGAATACATGTGCATGAGGTGCAACACCTGCGCAAGGAAGACATATGGATGAAGTGCAACACCTGCACAAGGAAGAAATGTGCATGAGGTGCAACACCTGCACAAGGAAGACTTGTGCATGAGGTGCAACACCTGCACAAGGAAGACTTGTGCATGAGGAGCAACACCTGCACAAGGAAGACTTGTGCATGAGGTGCAACACCTGCACAAGGAAGACTTGTGCATGAGGAGCAACACCTGCACAAGGAAGACCTGTGCATGTGCAACACCTGCATAAGGCAGACTTGTGCAAGCGGTGCAACACCTGCACAAGGAAGACTTGTGCAAGAGGTGCAACACCTGTACAAGGAAGGCATGTGCATAAGGTGCAACACCTGCACAAGGAAGGCATGTGCATAAGGTGCAACACCTGCACAAGGAAGGCATGTGCATGAGGTGCAACACCTGCACAAGGAAGACATGTGCATAAGGTGCAACACCTGCACAAGGAAGACATGTACATGAGGTGCAACACCTGCACAAAGAAGACATGTGCATGAGGTGCAACACCTGCACAAAGAAGACATGTGCATGAGGTTCAACACCTGCACAAAGAAGACATGCGGATGAGGTGCAACACCTGCACAAAGAAGACATGTGCATGAGGTGCAACACCTGCACAAAAAGACACGTTCGTGAGGTGCAACACTTGCACAAAGAAGACATGTGCATGAGGTGCAACACCTGCACAAAGCAGACATGTGCATGAGGTGCAACACCTGCACAAAGAAGACATGTGCATGAGGTGCAACACCTGCATAAAGACATGTGCATGAGGTTCAACACCTGCACAAAGAAGACATGTGCATGAGGTTCAACACCTGCACAAAGAAGACATGCGGATGAGGTGCAACACCTGCACAAAAAGACACGTTCGTGAGGTGCAACACTTGCACAAAGAAGACATGTGCATGAGGTGCAACACCTGCACGAGGATAGCTACGTTTGACGAGGCGCTTCTCGCTACTTGTAATATAATGAGGCTGTCTGCTACTTGTAAACACACATACACATGACGCGATCCCTGCAACCACAATTAGGTGAGTACATACACACAGTGAAGTAGTCTGCTACTTGTACGTACACACACACACACACACACGCATATACTACAGGCCTAGTGTCTAATCGACATGTGCATAGGACAAAATAGTAACAAGACTAGGCGACAGTGGCCATCACCACCATACTCACCTTACTAACACGAAATGAATGAAAATTACACACATGCTGTAATTACATTGTGTGTGTGTGTGTGTGTGTGTGTGTGTGTGTGTGTGTGTGTGTGTGTGTGTGTGTGTGTGTGTGTGTGTGTGTGTTTGTTTGTGTGTGTGTGAGACACAGGATACAGCAGCCAGGGCACCTCATCCTCCCCTTCATTACCAGCAGAGACCATCCTTCACACGGTTACACCACCAGTAATTGTTACTCTCACCTCGCCTCGTTTTCAAAAAATTAAATGACAAGAGGTTAATCGAACCACTGAGGGTATTCCTGAATCTAATTAAAATAACAGCATTCTTAATGTGTTGCTTCGCATCTGAGAATAATCTTCCCATGGTACATACACCAAGGCGGGGGAAAAGGGAATGTTTCTAAGTGTATATATACTGAGAGTTTACTTTATTTCCTATTTTTGGAATTACAGTATTCTTGACTGGTGGTAAACAAGTTATATGCCGCTTCGTCAACGAAATCTTAACCTAAATCTTAAAATTACAGCAAAGCACTGCATAACGTTTAAGTGTTTCAACAAGTGATTCAAGCTTATATTACGCTGAACGACGGCCACACCTAATTAACAAAAGTATAGAATACTGCATAGTTTGTAATAAAATACGTCATAGTAATGCAAAGTTGGGCGCCCATTCACCAGTGCTTTACCAAAATAAGAAAAACTTTGGGTACTGGCACAAAGTGTTGGCATCTGTGAATGTTTTGGGATGTAGTGGCTGTGGAAGCCCGTGGAAGATTGAAATGTAACCGTTTGGTTGGACAGTAAGAAAGTGGTCTAGCCTCAAAAGTGACCTAGTATCTTCTTTGGATATTAGGTTCCTCGAAATCACACTAAACCGGTCACAGGTATATCACAAGTATATCATGCCCTTTAGCGTTCTATTATACAAAATCAAACAGCCTTGTTGAACAGTCCTGATCCAATGGAACACGATGATCCTCGGAAGGCACTCCAGGTTGGGTTCATGTACCCAACATCAAAAGAGGAGACTACGGCATAAATAGTGTCCATGGAGAAAAAGTATCTAACTCTTATGGTTCTTGGAACTTTGCTGTTACACAGACATTTCAAGGATAAACGAGAGGTCAGCTCCAAGAATGAAGCCGACTATGTTCCACTATGTTGTATCAGGAGATATGGTAACGCTGGAGCTGCCTCTTATAACAGAAGTATTCTAGGGAAGAAGGACAGGTAAAAAAAATACGAAACAAAAGCTAATAGAAAGCAGGTACGAAAAGTCAGAGCTATGCTAACTTTAACCTATGCTGCAGGTGAAACTTTATAAAGCCTAATATAGCCTGCTATACCGTAACATAGATTATTCCTTAACCTTTAAATTAACACAACTTGATATACGGTAAACTAAATTGACAACCCGTAACTTTATGCACAGTAATACAAGTTATTACTTTGTAGATGAATGGTTCAGAGAACCGACATGTTGATAAATTAGACACATGTGCAACTCTTGGGTATCTTTATTGAGGAAACGTTTCGCCACACAGTGGCTTCATCAGTCCATACAAAGGAGAATCTTGAAGAACAGGAGGAGAATGAGGTAATCAGTCCCTCAACCTTGAGTCGATGTGGTCAGTCCATCAATCTTGAATAGAAAACGGCATACGTGCTGAGAAGGAGCTTATAAACCGTTGGCAGGAGAGGTGCAGAAGTTATAGGTCGTGTAACATTTGTTCAATGTTGAAGTAGGTCGTGCCCAAGAATTAGGCAAGCGAAGAATTCCCAAGTAATAAGATCCCAAGAAGTTGCAGTGTCTGACAGGGTTGGGTGGTCCTGTGGTTTAAAGCGTCATATGGTTCTCGCTTACCATGAGGCAGGCCAGTACAACATGGGTTCGAATCCTTGGCTAGCGCAGTGTTATTATTGATCAATATCACTCGTTCGTGGTTACACTAATATATATATATATATATATATATATATATATATATATATATATATATATATATATATATATATATATATATATATATATATATATATATGCAAGGAACTCGCAAGAGCAGGCGAAATGTACACAAACACTGATCTCTGGCTGAAGGAGACTCGAACCTTGGAACAAGGTAAGCAGTGCATTACCATTCTCACCACACTGGACCAATACTTTGGCGTCCGGCTTGCGCTAGACGTTGATCCAAGGGGATGAGATGAAAAGTTGTAAGCCTTCTCCCTGAAAGCTGGCTGCCTTGGATCAACGTCTAGCGCAAGCTAGACGCCAAGGTATTGGTCCAGTGTGGTGAGAATGGTAAAGCACTGCGTATCTTGTTCCAAGGTTCGTAGGTTCGAGTCTCCTTCGGCCAGAGATCAGTGTTTATATATATATATATATATATATATATATATATATATATATATATATATATATATATATATATATATATATATATATATAATTGCCAGGGTCAGACTGTGAAATAAGCTGAGGTAGGATCAGAGCTTCTAAACTGTGAAATAAAGGCAGGAACTCTGAATTCAATGCCTGCAGAAATCATCAATGTGAAAAGCAGTAATGGAAGATGGTGCAAAGCCGACAAGTGGTGAAAAAGAGACAACTGTAAAGAGGAACACAACTGCAGGTTCTCTCTGCAATTGTCTTTTCACTAGTACTGAGAGGAATGTTCCGAGGATCTGTCTTTGGATCCAAACTTTTATTTCCCTGGAATGAAGTATGCAAATTATTTATTGGAGTATAGACTCTGGGTTGGGACCGGGTCGCGGGGACGATAACTCGGGCTGGGACCGGGTCGCGGGGACGATAACTCGGGCTGGGACCGGGTCGCGGGGACGATAACTCGGGCTGGGACCGGGTCGCGGGGACGATAACTCGGGCTGGGACCGGGTCGCGGGGACGATAACTCGGGCTGGGACCGGGTCGCGGGGACGATAACTCGGGCTGGGACCGGGTCGCGGGGACGATAACTCGGGCTGGGACCGGGTCGCGGGGACGATAACTCGGGCTGGGACCGGGTCGCGGGGACGATAACTCGGGCTGGGACCGGGTCGCGGGGACGATAACTCGGGCTGGGACCGGGTCGCGGGGACGATAACTCGGGCTGGGACCGGGTCGCGGGGACGATAACTCGGGCTGGGACCGGGTCGCGGGGACGATAACTCGGGCTGGGACCGGGTCGCGGGGACGATAACTCGGGCTGGGACCGGGTCGCGGGGACGATAACTCGGGCTGGGACCGGGTCGCGGGGACGATAACTCGGGCTGGGACCGGGTCGCGGGGACGATAACTCGGGCTGGGACCGGGTCGCGGGGACGATAACTCGGGCTGGGACCGGGTCGCGGGGACGATAACTCGGGCTGGGACCGGGTCGCGGGGACGATAACTCGGGCTGGGACCGGGTCGCAGGAGAGGATGACTCCAGGAATTAACGAGTCAACCAGACTTTTCAGCAGTCCATCGCAGATAACAATCACATCGCTCAAGCGAGTCCAAGACCGTATGTAATTTATGATATTTTACATTCTCGTCCTTACTATACCCTTCAGACATTCGAAATTCCCAAGTTCACCAGGTATCGGTACCCAGGCTTTGCTGCCCGACTTTAAAAATGTACCTAGTCAAATGCTGTAGAATGTCTGATACAAGCTGATGTAGAATAGCAGTTCCTCGCCTACAAACAGAGGCAGGATAATAATCTTCAGCCTGTCAATTCAACTGTCAAAAAAAAAATCATCATGCGACACATAGACAAAGAAGAAATAGACCTGAACACATATCAAGGCTGAGGGACCGACCACCTTAAAACTGCTAATACTACAAGGATGAAGGACTTATCACCTGCTGCTGCTGCTGCTGCTGCTGCTGCTGTCTCCACTAGTTAAGTTTTTTATTCGAATGAAAAAGCATGCTGAGCATCAGAACCTTTTCCACAATAAAGATACCTAAATGATGCGCATGTATCTTACTCATATTACGAAGATTTTTAATACGCAATGTAGGAAGGATTTGCAATAAGCAAGTGATCACTGCAGGATTGTGGGAGGCTGCGTGTGGTGGCCCAATACTATTTAAGGTGATGATTGAGTTATGCTTGGCATGCAGTGCAGGTGAGATCTACAGTCCCTCACTCATCATTATTGCCCTCAACACTTGCCCCATGACGTGCACTTCAGGTTGCATATACATTTCTCACATTCTCCCCTAATAAAAACCAATGTAACTTGACATGGACTAATACCAACATTCAATCCCATCTTATTTAATCCAACATCTTGCCCGACACAAACTCCAGTCATTCTAACGTTTTCTGCAGCCACGGGCAAAAATCAAGTCATTGTGTGTTAGGAAGGCCCTGGCAGCGGCACATCTCGTGGACCAGCAAGTCACTCCAGGTGCAAGTGTAGAAAGTACTGCTGTAAGGCAATGCACAACAATAAACTATTGTCGTGAATACATAGTTATCATCAGATAACTATATATGCTTCCTTAGCATAAGGACGATCAAAGGATGCTGTACCACCAATCATTTACCTCACTGTACCTTACGACTCGCGTAAACGAACAAGGAAACCGAAAACAAAGAATCTCACTAACAAAAGCAGACCTGTGATCTGCAACAGTTCCGTATATAACCTTCAAAAATTATATGTACGAAAAACTTTGTTTATATTCTTGTGCTTCCTACAAATGGATAACTATTAAATGAGATACTTAATCAAAGTTGAGATTATCGTTATTAAAACAACACTGTCCTTTATGTAATGTACTGGAACCCACTCTGGTGTAAAGGTTATTTATATCTTGAAAGTTAAGACACATGTGCAACATCTGGATATCTTTATTGTAGACGTTTCACCAGCCAGTGGCTTTATCAATACAGATTCTAGGACATAATTAGAAGACAGTAGAACTATAAACAAAAGATGAGGTGATCAGTCCCTCAGCCTTGGAGTTGGTGTTGAGAGCACCGTGGTGGTGGAGAATCTGGAGCAAAGGCAAGGAAAATGGCGGTTATATAGGCGTCAGTGAATAGCGACGTGTAGCAGACGAGGGCATAGTCACTGGTCACAGGACATCTACAAGACCTTCCACTGGGGAATCCCGCCTACCAGTGACTATGCCCTCGTCTACTACACGTCCCTATCCACTGACGCCTATGTAAGCGCCATTTTCCTTGCCTTTGCTCCAGATTCTCCACCACCAACTCCAAGGCTGAGGGACTGATCACCTCATCTTTTGTTTATAGTTCTACTGTCTTCTAATTATGTCCTAGAATCTGTATTGATAAAGCCACTGGATGGCGAAACGTCTACAATAAAGATATCCAGATGTTGCACATGTGTCTTAACTTTCATATTGTCGGTATTTTATACCTTTCTTGCACATATTTATATCTTGTCTGCTGATATTCCCTGGGAAAATATTTAAATGTTTGACTTTTCTTTGTTTCTGTCTGCACTAGTTTTATTTTTATTTTTTAATGTGGAGGGTTACAAAGCCATGGCTTGCTTCTGCAGTGTTTTAAAATCTGAGTTAGAGTGTTGAAGGAAGAAATTAGGAGGCTGAAAGTACCCCTCGATGGGTTTGGGAGTGAGTGTGAGGTGGCTGGAGTGGGTGGGGGAAAATGAGGCTACCAGCAGTGAGGAGCAGTCCAGCATCTGCTACAAGTGGCGAGTGGTTCCCAGTAATAGGAAGAGCATCAAAATAGAGAAAGTTAAGTGAGAAGATTTGAAGGTAGGAAATCGCTTCTCTGTTCTTCAGTATGAGTGTACTTCAGTGGTCAGTGAAGGTAAAGGTACTACCTCCCCTGCTAATAGAGGTAAGCACATTCTTGTAGCTGATGAATCACAGGTAAGGCATATGGACCATGCTTTCTGTAATAGAGATAAGGATGTGAGACAGAGAGAATGTTTCCCTGGAGCTGGTGTTGGTGACATAGCCAATAGGTTGGATAATATTATGTTAGGTAATAGGAATAAAACTATTATATGTGTCAGTGCTGATGGAAATGATGTCGGGAAGGGTAGGAGAGAAGAGCTGCTAGATAAGTACATATCAGTTATAGATTTAATTAGGTCTAAGGGAGGGGTCCCAATTATATGTAGCATCTTGCCCAGAAGGGGAGTGGGCAATGAATAGACGTCTAGGGCAATTAGTGTAAATTGCTGGCTAGACAGATACTGCAAGGAACTTGCAATCCCATTCATTGACAATTGGGACAACTTTTACGGCAAACATGATATGTATGCAAGGGATGGGGTATATCTCTCTGGGGCAGGGGTGGTAGCATTTGTCAACTCGATCAAGAGGGCCACTGCTGACTTGTCTATGATTTTAAACTGACAGAAGATAGAGGTATGGGTGCGTGTAGGAAACAGTCAAGTTGCAGCACTAGGGTTGAAAACAGTAAATGTCACCTATAAACTAGATAATGTCGATCTTAATATTACTGACTGCGAAAAGGATTTGGGATTTCTGGTTAGTAGTAATCTAAAACTAAGACAACAGTGCATAAGAGCTCGCAATAAAGCGAACAGAATCCTTGGCTTCATACAAAGAACCATAAATATTTGAGTCCTCAGGTTATTCTTCAACTCTATATATCTTTGGTTAGGCCTCATTTAGATTATGCTGCACAGTTTTGGTCACCGTATTACAGAATGAATAAAAATGCACTGGAAAACATACAGAGGAGGTTCACAAAGTTGATCCCATGTATCAGAAATGTTTCCTATGAGGATAGACTGAGGGGCCCTGAATCTGCACTCTCTCGAAAGTAGTAGAATTAGGGAGGATATGATTGAGGGGTATAAATGGAAAACAGGAATAAATACAGGGAATGTAAATAGCGTGCTAAAGATATCTAGCCAAGACAGGACTTGCAGCAATGGTTTTAAGTTATAAAAAATCAGATTCAGGAAGGATACAGGAAAACACTAGTTTGGTAATAGAGTTGTGGATGAGTGGAACAAACTCCCGAGTACCGTCATATAAGATAAAACGTTGTGTTGTTTTAAAAATAGGTTAGATAAATACATGAGTGGATGTGGGTGGGTGTGAGTTGGACCTGACTAGCTTGTGCTAGTGGGTCTGAGCCGTGCTCCTTCCGGAAGTGGATGTGACCTGACCTGACTAGGTTGGGTCATAGGCTTAAGCCGGTTGGAGACTCGGACCTGCCTCGCATGGGCCAGTAGGCCTGCTGCAGTGTTCTTACTCATGTTCTATGTTATCGTAAGATAACATATATTTTTTTCAAAATGAAGTTTTATATTTTTGTAGTACTGTCGCTACTTCGTCTTCTGTTAGTGAATTATTACTTTTCATCGTCATTCCCGCTTCGTTTTTGTTGTTGTTGTTGTTGTTGTTGTTGTTGTTGTTATTGTTGTTGTGTAAGAGTTGTGATCAGTATCTCTTTCATTTTCCCACTTTCACATACTGCATTTCTAATAGGATCTTTAAGAAAGACTTAGCTATCCTGGTTAATTTTATACGTGTTCAAAACTCTTTTATACCTGTTCAAAACTCTTTATGCTGCTCCTGCTAGCAGCGGCAGCATTACTTCCAGCAGAAGAAACATAATACCTGGTTGTGTACATCTCTCACTGTACACACCGTGGTAGTTCTAAATTCTCTTACACAATTCCCACACAATTTCTTCATGATTGCCGTTATGACAGTATAGGGCTAGTGTACCTGTATATTCTGGTGGTATATATTTATACGTTTTTAACAAATGTTAAGCATGATGTCCAGTTCTAGTCAAGGGTAACCTCTGTTGATTTTACACACACACACACACACACACACACACACACACACACACACAGTATGAAAAATGTAAAGAAAAGAGTATGGAAAAAGTATAGAAGGCTAAGGACCCAGGAAAACAGGGAGTTGAGCTGAAGAGCCAGAAACGAATATGCAGGTATAAGGAGGCTCAGCGTCAATACGAGAATGACACAGCACCAGAAACCAAATTTGACGCAAACTTGTTATACAGCCATATCAGGAGAAAAGCAGCACTCAAGGACCAGGTAATCAGGCTGAGGAAGGAAGGAGGGGAGCTCAATGGGAACGACCAGGAAGTATGCGAAGAGCTCGGCTTGCAATTCAGGAAGGTATTCACAGTAGAGACAGAGAGGCTGCCAGCAAACCGAGGTGATAGGTTGCACCAGCAAGTGCTGGACACATTGCACACAAACGAGGAAGAGGCAAAGAAAACCTAGATACCTCGAAGGCGGTGGGCCCAGATAATATTTCTCCTTGGGTCCTGAGAGAGGAAGAGGATACACTGTGAATGCCACTAACAATAATCTTCAATAAATCTATGGAAACAGGGCAACTGCCTGAGGTGTGGAAGACAGCAAATGTATTCCCGATTTTTAAGAAAGGAGACAGACAGGCTGCACTAAATTATAGACCAGTGTCACTGACATGTATTGTATGTAAAGTTATGGAGAAGATTATCAAGAAAAGAGTGGTGGAGCACCTAGAAAGGAATGGACTCATACATGACAACCAGCACGGCTTCAGGGAAGGGAAATCCTGCATCACAAACTTACTGGAGTTCTATGACAAGGTAACAGAAGACAGGAGAGAGAGGAATGAGCAGACTGCATTTTCTTGGATTGTAAGAAGGCTTTTAACACAGTACTACACAAAAGACTGGTAGAAAAACTAGAGCAGGCAGGAATAGGAGGGAAATTACTCCAAGGGATCAGGGAATACCTGACAGGAAGGAAACAATGAGTGTTCGTACGAGACGAGGTGTCAGAGTGGGCGCATGTGTCGAGTGGGGTTCCACAAGAGTCAGTCCTAGGTCCGCTTCTCTTGTAAATGTGAATGACATGACGGAAGGGATAGATACAGAGATGTCCCTGTTCGCAGACCATGTGAAACCAATAAGGAGAATACAAGCGTACGAAGATCAGGTAAGTCTACAAGGGAATCTGGACAGCTGCAAGCCTGGTCCGACAAATGGCTCCTGGAGTTTAACCCTAGCAAGTACACAGTTATGAAGATTGGGGAAGTACAAAGGAAACCACAGACGGAGTACAGCCTATGAGGTCAGAGGCTGCAAAACTCACTCAAGGAAAAGGATCTTGGGAGCGGGCATCATACTGCTGGGGTGGGTATCATCAACTGCTGCAGCATACGGGAGCCTGGAAACCTGAGAATAGCGTTTCGATATCCAAGGAGTCATTTACGACACTATAGCATGTATGTCAGACCCATATTGGAGTATGCAGCACCAGTATAGAACCCACACATGGTCAAACACATCAAGAAATTTGAGAACATGCAAAGGTTCGCAACAAGTTTAGTCTCGGAGCTCAGGGATTTGTCCTACGAAGAGAGGTTAAGGGAACTCAACCTGGCAACAATGGATGACAGGAGGGATAGGGGGAACATGATAACATGGTGGACAGGGACAGAATGTTTCAGAGACGAGACACAGCAACAAGGGGTCACAACTGGAAGTTGAAAACTCGTATGAGTCACGGAGATGTTAGGGAGTACTTCGTCAGTCATAGAGTTGTCAGGAAGTGGAACAGTATAGAGAGTGATGTAATGGAGGCAGGATCCATACGTAGCTTTAAGAAGAGGTATGATAAAGCTCATGAAACCAGGAGAGAGTGGACCTAATAGCAACCAGTGAAGAGGCGGGGCCAGAAGCTATGAATCGACCCCTGCAACCACAACTAGGTGAGTACACACACACACACACACCACGTCATGGAGAAGATTATCAGGAGAAAAGAGGTGGAGAACCTAGAAAGGAATGAGCTTATCAACGACAACCAGCACGGTTTCAGGGACGGGAAATCCTGTGTCATAAACCTACTGGACTTCTATGACAGGGTGACAGCAGTAAGACAAAAGAGTATGTAAAGTAGAAGGACACAAGTGCAACTAATGTGACATTTATTGTGGCAACGTTTCGCTCTCCAGGAGCTTTATCAAGCCATTACAAACAATACATGGACACAGAGGGTATATAAAGGCTCAGAGTGAGGTGTAATACTAGTGAGGTACCATTTCGATGTTCACTAGTGGTAGTAGTAGTAGTAGTGGTAGTGACAAAAGTAATACAATATGGTAGAACAATTAATTCGTACATGAGTAAAAGGATATAAAAGCTATTACTTGGGTAACATAAAAATAGGTTGGACAAATATAGACTGGAATGAGGCAGCTTGTTTCAGTGTTCACTCTCTGTGCTGTGTGTAGTATAATAGGAGAGACTATGTGATGGCAGGGTTTACTGTTTTCAGGAGGATTCTTGCTAAGACTTCGGAGATGGTGAAGCTGCCGTTGTTTTGTTTAATTGTATTCGAAACAGCGATCAGTGCTGATTCGAGGCACTTGCGTCTGCGGAAATTAGTTTCTTTGATCACTAATTGGGCGTCTCTGAATTTCATGAGATGATTGGTGGAATTTCGGTGTTGTACACAGGCGTTGTTCAAGTTATCGTTCCTACATGCGTAAATGTGTTCATTGAGGCGGGTGTCGAGGTTTCTGGCTGTTTCACCTACGTAAATCTTGTCACAGCCTCCACAGGGTATAGTGTAAACTCCTGCATTGACTGGTTCGTGGTGCTTGGATTTTGTCCTGGTTATATCCTTTATTGAAGTTCTAGAAGCGATGGTGACTCTGGTGTTAGCTTGTAAAAGTACTTTTGAGACGTTCAGTGCAACCTGACTGTTGGGAAGAATTATAACTTTGCTGGGAGTGGTGTTGATGCGTGGAGAATTTATGATCTGAAGAGCTCTTTTCTTGCAGTCTTTGATGAAAAAAGAAGGAAAATGTAACTCTGTGAATGTTTGGCGAATGTATGTACACTCCTCGTCAAGAAACTCAGGACTACAAATTCGGTATGCTCTTAGGAAAAACCCGATGATGATGCCTCTTTTGGTCTTGGTATCTTGACTGGAATAGAAGTGTGCGAGATCATTTTTATTGGTGGGTTTCCGATAAACTTGAAATCTTAGGTTGTTGTCTACTTTGTGAATGAGGACGTCGAGGAAAGGTAGCTTGTCATTGGACTCTTCTTCTAGTGTAAACTGGATCGCCGGTTCAACTGCGTTGAGCCTTGCCTGAAGATCCCGTACATCAAAACGTTTTGGAGTTATTACGAGGACATCGTCCACGTAACGTAACCTTCATCCCTTCAAGCGTCACTTGGTTACGTTACGTGGACGATGTCCTCGTAATAACTCCAAAACGTTTTGATGTACGGGATCTTCAGGCAAGGCTCAACGCAGTTGAACCGGCGATCCAGTTTACACTAGAAGAGTCAATGACAGAGCTGCTCCTCGACGTCATCACAAAGTGGGTAACAACCTGGAGCTTCATCGAAGCTACCAATAAAGCAGTCTACCACTATCCCAGTCAGAATGCCAGAAGACAGAAAGCGATCGTCATCGGGTTTGGAAACATACCAGCGTTTCTTGACGAAGAGTGTTGCATACATTCGCCAAACATTCACGGAAGTTATTTTCCTTCTTTCGAAGACTGCGGAAAAATGCTGAATATGGAAGTCCGCATCTTCTTCCCGGCAATCGGAATTGCGCTGAGCTGTAAAAACAAGCTAACAGAGTCGCTCTGAAGGCTTCAATGAGAGACGTCAGCACCTGAGCTCGATCATTCTGAGTTACACTATACCTGTGATGTGACGGAGCTACGTGGCACAACCAGCTGCCAATAGTACATTTACACATGCCAAGACCTCAACTGTTAACACTATCACAACGCAATTCCGCAATCTTCTTCGAGACACCAATCAGTGATCAAGCTGTTTCACGACAAAGTGCTACCAGTCAACGCGTCTGTTTCAGGCTGCAGTAAACAAACGGCAACGCTCTGCATCTCCAGCAGAGTCCTGAAAACGTGAGCCCTGCCGTCACTGTCTTCTCCTGTTATACTACACACAGCACAGAGAACACCAGGACAAACTGCCTCATTCAGTGCTGTCAACCTATTTTTATGTTACCCAGTAATAACACATATCGCTGCCTCATGTGCAGTGAGTGCTCTACCATGTTAGCCATTGCGCATCACTACCACTACTACTACTACTACACCGCTAGTGAACATCGAGTGTTACCTCACTATTACACTCCTCTTATTTTACCCTCTGTGTCCATGTATTGACTATGTAACTGATAAGCTCCTGGAGAAACCCGAAACATTGCAATAAATGTGCATTAGTTGCATATCCTTTGCACATATTGTCTAATTCTGCAAGCTTTATTGCAGAGACAAAGGGAGAGGGTGGGTAGAATGCGTTTTCTTGCACTATAAGAAGGCTTCTGACACAATTCCACACAAAAGATTAGTGCATAAGCTGGAGGACCAGGCAGGTATAACAGGGAAGGCACTGCAATGGATCAGAGAATACCTGTCAGGAAGACATCAACGAGTCATGGTACGTGACGAGGTGTCAGAGTGGGCGAATGTGACGAGCGGGGTTCCACAGGGGTCAGTCCTACCTCCGGTGCTGTTTCTTGTATATGTGATGACATTATGGAAGGAATAGACTCAGAAGTGTCCCTGTTTTCAGATGATGTGAAGTTGATGAAAATTCAATCGGACGAGGACCAGGCAGAACTACAAAAGGATCTGGACAGGCTGCAGGCCTGGTCCAGAAACTGGCTCCTGGAGTTCAACCCTACCAAGTGCAAAGTCATGACGATTGGGGAAGGGCAAAGAAGACCGCAGACGGAGTACAGTCTAGGGGGCCAGAGACTACAAACCTCACTCAAGGAAAAGGATCTTGGGGTGAGTATAACACCGGGCACATCTCATGAGGCGCACATCAACCAAATAACTGCTGAAGCATACGGGCGCCTAGCAAACCTAAGAATAGCATTCCGACATCTGAATAAGGAATCGTTCATGATCATGTACACCGTGTATGTCAGACCTATATTGGAGTATGCAGCACCAGTTTGGAACCCACACCTAGCCAGTAATAATTTATTTTATCAAATCCTGCGGAGTGGCGTAACTACTATGCACCCTGATGTGTAGTACTCCGCAGAATTTGATGAAATAACCGCTGTGGACTGAGAAAGTTTCTAAATAATTTCGCTCGTTTGCGAATTGTTAAGCATATATATATATATATATATATATATATATATATATATATATATATATATATATATATATATATATATATATATATATATGCAGCCACACATCGTGAACGTTGTGTGGCTCCCCACGGGGCTGGACAAGGTGGCACGGGATCGAGTCTCGGCCAGACTCAGTTTCGTTAATGATTCAGAATCACTTGTTTCGTGATTTCCTTTCTCTTTCTTTCTCTCTCTCTCTCATATATATATATATATATATATATATATATATATATATATATATATATATATATATATATATATATATATATATATAAACAACCATTGTGAAAAAATAGCGAAATTTCAAGTGCTTTCGTGACTCTTCACATTTTCACATTATGTGAGAAGTCATGGAAGGGCTTGGAATGTCGCTATTTTTTCACAGGGGCTGTTTTGCATATTGTGAAATCACCTGTTTACTGTGATCTTATTGCAAATATATATATATATATATATATATATATATATATATATATATATATATATATATATATATATATATATATATACATATATATATATATTTTTATCACACTGGCCGATTCCCACCAAGGCAGGGTGGCCCGAAAAAGAAAAACTTTCACCATCATTCACTCCATCACTGTCTTGCCAGAAGGGTGCTTTACACTACAGTTTTTAAACTGCAACATTAACACCCCTCCTTCAGAGTGCAGGCACTGTACTTCCCATCTCCAGGACTCAAGTCCGGCCTGCCGGTTTCCCTGAACCCCTTCATAAATGTTACTTTGCTCACACTCCAACAGCACGTCAAGTATTAAAAACCATTTGTCTCCATTCACTCCTATCAAACACGCTCACGCATGCCTGCTGGAAGTCCAAGCCCCTCGCACACAAAACCTCCTTTACCCCCTCCCTCCAACCTTTCCTAGGCCGACCCCTACCCCGCCTTCCTTCCACTACAGACTGATACACTCTTGAAGTTATTCTGTTTCGCTCCATTCTCTCCACATGTCTGAACCACCTCAACAACCCTTCCTCAGCCCTCTGGACAACAGTTTTGGTAATCCCGCACCTCCTCCTAACTTCCAAACTACGAATTCTCTGCGTAATATTCACACCACACATTGCTCTCAGACATGACATCTCCACTGCCTCCAGCCTTCTCCTCGCTGCAACATTCATCACCCATGCTTCACACCCATATAAGAGCGTTTGTAAAACTATACTCTCATACATTCCCCTCTTTGCCTCCAAGGACAAAGTTCTTTGTCTCCACAGACTCCTAAGTGCACCACTCGCCCTTTTCCCCTCATCAATTCTATGATTCACCTCATTTTTCATAGACCCATCCGCTGACACGTCCACTCCCAAATATCTGAATACATTCACCTCCTCCATACTCTCTCCCTCCAATCTGATATCCAATCTTTCATCACCTAATCTTTTTGTTATCCTCATAACCTTACTCTTTCCTGTATTCACTTTCAATTTTCTTCTTTTGCACACCCTACCAAATTCATCCACCAATCTCTGCAACTTCTTTTCAGAATCTCCCAAGAGCACAGTGTCATCAGCAAAGAGCAACTGTGACAACTCCCACTTTATGTGTGATTCTTTATCTTTTAACTCTACACCTCTTGCCAAGACCCTCGCATTTACTTCTCTTACAACCCCATCTATAAATATATTAAACAACCACGGTGACATCACACATCCTTGTCTAAGGCCTACTTTTACTGGGAAATAATTTCCCTCTTTCCTACATACTCTAACTTGAGCCTCACTATCCTCATAAAAACTCTTCACTGCTTTCAGTAACCTACCTCCTACACCATACACCTGCAACATCTGCCACATTGCTCCCCTATCCACCCTGTCATACGCCTTTTCCAAATCCATAAATGCCACAAAGACCTCTTTAGCCTTATCTAAATACTGTTCACTTATATGTTTCACTGTAAACACCTGGTCCACACACCCCCTACCTTTCCTAAAGCCTCCTTGTTCATCTGCTATCCTATTCTCCGTCTTACTCTTAATTCTTTCAATAATATCTCTACCATACACTGCCAGGTATACTCAACAGACTTATCCCCCTATAATTTTTGCACTCTCTTTTATCCCCTTTGCCTTTATACAAAGGAACTATGCATGCTCTCTGCCAATCCCTAGGTACCTTACCCTCTTCCATACATTTATTAAATAATTGCACCAACCACTCCAAAACTATATCCCCACCTGCTTTTAACATTTCTATCTTTATCCCATCAATCCCGGCTGCCTTACCCCCTTTCATTTTACCTACTGCCTCACGAACTTCCCCCACACTCACAACTGGCTCCTCCTCACTCCTACAAGATGTTGTTCCTCCTTGCCCTATACACGAAATCACAGCTTCCCTATCTTCATCAACATTTAACAATTCCTCAAAATATTCCCTCCATCTTCCCAATACCTCTAACTCTCCATTTAATAACTCTCCTCTCCTATTTTTAACTGACAAATCCATTTGTTCTCTAGGCTTTCTTAACTTGTTAATCTCACTCCAAAACTTTTTCTTATTTTCAACAAAATTTGTTGATAACATCTCACCCACTCTCTCATTTGCTCTCTTTTTACATTGCTTCACCACTCTCTTAACCTCTCTCTTTTTCTCCATATACTCTTCCCTCCTTACATGACTTCTACTTTGTAAAAACTTCTCATATGCTAACTTTTTCTCCCTTACTACTCTCTTCACATCATCATTCCACCAATCGCTCCTCTTCCCATATATATATATATATATATATATATATATATATATATATATATATATATATATATATATATATATGTATATTATATATATATATATATGTCGTGCCGAATAGGCAGAACTTGCGATCTTGGCTTAAATAGCAACGCTCATCTTGTCATATAGGACAAGTGAAAATTTGTGTATGCAATAATTTCGCCAAAATCATTCTGAACCTAACGAAAAAAATATATTTCACTGTGTTTGTTTAGTATTAAATTATTGTAAAGAAATCTAAAATATATTTAGTTGGGTTAGGTTAAAATAAATTCCGCTTGTTATAATAAGGTTAGGTAAGTTTTCTAAGTTCCTTTTGGTGCAAAATTATAAATTTATACATCAACATTAATGAAAAAAATATATCTTTAAACGCATAAGAGAAAATTTTAGAAAGGACTTAATTTTAAATGAGTTCTTGCTAATTGACCAGTTTTACATATTCGGCACGACATTATATATATATATATATATATATATATATATATATATATATATATATATATATATATATATAATGTCGTGCCGAATATGTAAAACTGGTCAATTAGCAAGAACTCATTTAAAATTAAGTCCTTTCTAAAATTTTCTCTTATGCGTTTAAAGATATATTTTTTTCATTAATGTTGATGTATAAATTTATAATTTTGCACCAAAAGGAACTTAGAAAACTTACCTAACCTTATTATAACAAGCGGAATTTATTTTAGCCTAACCCAACTAAATATATTTTAGATTTCTTTACAATAATTTAATACTAAACAAACACAGTGAAATATATTTTTTTCGTTAGGTTCAGAATGATTTTGGCGAAATTATTGCATACACAAATTTTCACTTGTCCTATATGACAAGATGAGCGTTGCTATTTAAGCCAAGATCGCAAGTTCTGCCTATTCGGCACGACATATATATATATATATATATATATATATATATATATATATATATATATATATATATATATATATATATATATATATATGCATCTCATGCATATTTCTTTATCATTTAAAATATCTGGCTTTTCTGCCAGATTATATAGAATTTAGATGTATAAATGTTATATAATGATGATCTAATAGCACAGTTAATAGTTTGTTTAGCTGTGTCCACACACTGACAGCTATCAGCATGTCGCTATGGAAATGGTAACTACCATTACTATGCTCTCTACGGTAACCACCACCGCTATACTCTGGAAGATGGCCACCACAGCTATACTCTGGAAGATGGCCACCACCGCTATACTCTGGAAGATGGCCACCACCGCTATACTCTGGAAGATGGTTATCTTACAATTCATAATTCCATCTTCAACAATACTTCAAAAACTCATGTAAGAGCGATAATTTGTCAAGTATCTTATATCTTCCGATGTTTTCCTCTGGTAAGACAGTGGGTAGATCAAAGACAACAAGCACAGACAAGGACAATACTGAGAGCTACTAAGACTAGATAAAGAGATGCACGACAGAACGAGTATACTGGAGAGAGTGCACATAGAAAACAAAAGAGAAGGGGAAACTCAAGAAGGCAGAGAGAAAAGGACGATGAAAAAGCAACAGAAAGCAAACAAAAAGAAGGATGGAGGAAAAGAAAAATGAAGAAAATAAAAATATAACAGAAGATGATGAGAAAGGAAAACAGGGTCAACAGGAAAGTATGAAAGTATGAAGGCTGTGCTATAGGGAACCAGCTCAATACAGGTCCCGAGTCTCCTCTCGTATCACTAGTTCCAGGGTTTGATCCCTTATCTGAGCGGCAGGTAAGAGCGGTCTGAGGAATCCCGTCCTTTGATGGAGCTGTGATCTTATCTCCAGGAAGCCACTTCAGATAATCTCACAATTACTCAGGCTCTCTACTTCAAGACGTACCTATGGGACTTCCATTATACAAAGCCTATAATAAAGGTTGGTTTTAGGTAGTCACGGAGGAGGAAGAAACTAAAGTGACAGATAACTTAGGCTCAATACTTTTACACTCTACTGTTGCCCGTCAAGTACGTGTCTCGACAACCTTGTAAGCCTACACTCTGCTACCGACTATATATTATTAAAGAACTACCTAATTTAATCAGTCTCATACGCTAATTTATGTACACGTATCACATACATGCTACACACATACATACACACGTTTTACACGATGGTAGTATTGCTGGTATATGTTTTTCTGTCTCATGAACATGCATCTTTCTGCTTCTACTCACACTTACGTATACATGCATGTGTAGTGTTACCTATGTGTACACACACCCATCTGAGTTTTCTTCTCTCTTAATAGTTCTAGTTCTTATTTATTTCCTTTCATGTCCATGGGAATGAGGAAAACAATCCTTCCTCAGTATGCCATGCATGCCGTAAAAAGCGACTAAAATGCCGGAAGCAAGGGGCTAGTAACCCCTTCTACCGTATAAATTACTGAATTAAAAAAAATACTTTGATTTCTTCTTTTTTTGGGTCACCCTGACGTGGTGGGAGATGGCCGTGTGTGTGTGTGTGTGTGTGTGTGTGTGTGTGTGTGTGTGTGTGTGTGTGTGTGTGTGTGTGTGTATATATGTGTGTGTGCATATATATGTGTATGTATATATATATGTGTATGTATGTATATATATATATGTCGTGCCGAATATGTAAAACTGGTCAATTAGCAAGAACTCATTTAAAATTAAATCCTTTCTAAAAAATTTCTCTTATACGTTTAAAGATATATTTTTTTCATTAATGTTAATGTATAAATTTTTAATTTTGCACCAAAAGGAACTTAGAAAACTTACCTAACCTTATTATAACAAGAACATATTTATTTTAGCATAACCCAACTAAATATATTTTAGATTTGTTTACAATAATTTAATACTAAACAAACACAGTGAAATATATTTTTTTTCGTTAGGTTCAGAATGATTTTGGCGAAATTATTGCATACACAAATATTTATTTGTCCTATATGGCAAGACGAGCGTTGCTATTTAAGCCAAGATTGCAAGTTTTGCCTATTCGGCACGATATATATATATATATATATATATATATATATATATATATATATATATATATATATATATATATATATATATATATGCAAGGAGACTCGAACCTACCACAAGGTACGCAGTGCTCTGCTCACTGTACCACACTGGTCCAATATTTTGGCGCCCTGCATCGCTAGACGTTTTGGTCCAAAGCAGCCACCATTCAGGAAGGTGGTTTTAAGTTTTTCATTTCATCCCTTGCATGCATCGACCAAAGGGAGATTTTTACTGGTTGCTTTGGACCGAAACGTCCACAGTACTCTACTCACCATACCAGTGTGATACGGTGAGTACCTTTTTTACCTTGTCCCAAGGTTCGGAGGTTCGAATCTCCTTCGGCCTGAGATTACTGTCTTTGAATATTTCGCCTCTTATGCGACAACTTGAAAGGTTTCCTTTCAGCAACGCTAGTGGGAGGGAGGAGAGTATGATTAGAAAAAAAGCGATTATATATATATATATATATATATATATATATATATATATATATATATATATATATATATATATGTCGTGCCGAATAGGCAGAACTTGCGGTCTTGGCTTAAATAGCAACGCTCATCTTGCCATATAGGACAAGCGAAAATTTGTGTATGCAATAATTTCGCCAAAATCATTCCGAACCTAACGAAAAAAATATATTTCACTGTGTTTGTTTAGTATTAAATTATTGTAAACAAATCTAAAATATATTTAGTTGGGTTAGGCTAAATTAAATTGTTCTTGTTATAATAAGGTTAGGTAAGTTTTCTAAGATTCTTTTGGAGCAAAATTAAAATTTTTTACATTAACATTATTGAAAAAATATATCATTAAATGTGTAAGAGAAAATTTTAGAAACGACTTAATTTTAAATGAGTTTTTGCTAATTGACCAGTTTTACATATTCGGCACGACACTATATATATATATATATATATATATATATATATATATATATATATATATATATATATATAAGAACAACGGGGGGAGTTGAATGACAGCTCTAGGCGTTTCGTGTTGCAATCAACACATCATCAGAAGCTTGCACTATGGCAGAAAAGAGGAGGAGGCTCAAGCAAATACAATCTTATGGAATGCCTTTGCTATTCGAGCAAATTATATATATATATATATATATATATATATATATATATATATATATATATATATATATATATATATATATATATATATATATATATATATATGTTCAATAGCTGTCGTAGTTATTGAACATACAGTGAAATACCTGACGATCTCCTCACCACCCTACTCAAGTCTCCCGGCTCAGACTAACAGTAACCTTTATCTCATGTTTCTAACCAATCCTGTGTGATGAATTATGACACGGAAACTTAGATACCGTCCAGCAGTTAAGAAGCTTTGCCCAAAATTCCCGACTAAAGGTTTTTCCCCCCTGTTGATAATTGTTGAACAAGACCCACATAGTAATAATTATAACCAGGTGGGTGTGAAGTTCTCATACCTGGGAAAATACAAATGTTTAAGATGGCCGCCAAGATCGTCGCTCAAAAACAAACAGCTATAAATTATGTTCTATAACAGCTCAAGTTATGATCTCGACGCCAAATTACGTATTTTTAAGCGTAAGAAATACATTGACAAAGTTTTTGTATGACTATTCAAAAACGATTTATTCAAAATAACCACCAAAACAACGACTTCTAAATACCACTCAAACAATTCACCTACGGCAATCAAATCAAAATTGCATAATTCAAGTAATGGAGAACAAAAAACAGGTACAAGACCGTGACTGGAATAATATATATATTTCAGTCATCTATGTGCGAGTTATTTGTGTAAATAATGGAGACTCTGTAGTGTTTACTGAAGTTCATTTCTTGACAAGATATGTTGATGTAATTGTACAGTGTTTCAAATATATCTGGTAAACAGACCAAATGTAATACTCTGAATATTTCCCCCACACTACTACTAGGTTGAGGGACTGACCACCTCGGCACTACTTCATGCCTGAGGGACTTCTCACCTCGAAACTACTACTTTATGCCTGAGGGACTTACCACCTCGAAACTACTTAAAGGCTGAGGCACCTGTAACTGAGTGGTTTAAGGCGTCAGACTGTTAGCTATCTACACTCGAGTGGAGACGGTACGTAGGTCTGGGTTCGAATCCTAATGGTAGCAATATTTTTGGGTCGCGCGTCCGCGCGAGTGTGAGTGCAATTACCTATTTGTGGCTGCAGAAGTCGATTCACAGCTCCTGGCCCCGTGTATATATAAGGTGCCAAATAGGTAAACTTGGTCAAATAGCAAGAATTCATTTAAAATTAAGACCTAAAATTTTCTCTTATACGTTTATTAAAGATATATATTTTTTATCATTCATGTTAATGTAAAAATTAATAATTTTGTACCAAAAGAACCTTAGGAAGCTTACCAAATCTAATTATAACAAGCGCAATTTAATTTAGCCTAATCAAACTAAATACATTTTTTTTTCGTTAGGTTCAGAATGATTCTTGAGAAATTACTGCATACACAAATTTTCGCTTGCCTTATTCGGCAAGAAAAGCGTTGCTATCTAAGCCAAAATAGCAAGTTTTACCTATTCGGCACGACATTACATATATATATATATATATATATATATATATATATATATATATATATATATATATATATATATATATATATATATATGTCGTACCGAATAGGCAGAATTTGCATGGTTTCCATCGTCAAGGAATACATTTCTGATCGACAAAAGACTTGCTTCCTCCCAGCACTCCTCCCTAAGCCATAATTATCTCAATCTCTCCTTCCCTTTCATTCTTCAGTCTCAGTTCTCCATCAATCTCTCTCTCCCACTTTCTCCATCTACCCCCCACTCGTCCCTTCTCCATCCTTCCCTCCCTCACCTCAGAGCCTCTCTATGGTGACCAATAGCGCCATTACCTTCATAATTGTCGTAATTTCCCGATAATTGCCCAAACAGTAGACTCGTTACGAAATATTACGAATGTCACGCACCATTCCTGCTTTTTTTTTTTTGGGGGGGGGACTTATTTGTTTTCTTTCTTACATTTCTACAGTTCCCTTTTTAAGTAAAATTTAGATGACTAAGATACATGCAACACATGAGTGTCTTCAAGGAGGGAGACGTTTCCCAAATAGTAACTTTTTCAATCCAATACAGGGAATAAATACTGGAGAGGCTGGAAGACAGCAGTTGTTGTATATCAGCGGTATTCAATACCGACAAGATGGTGAATAGACACATGTGCAACATCTGGATACCTTGTAGACGTTTCGCCATCCACTGGATGGCGAAACGTCTACAAGTAGAGATACCCAGATGTTGCACATAAGAACATAAGAAAGGAGGAACACTGCAGCAGGCCTGTTGGCCCATACTAGGCAGGTCCTTTACAATTCATCCCACTAACAAAACATTTGCCCAACCCAATTTTCAATCCTACCCACGAAATAAGCTCTGATGTGCAAGTCCCACTCAAATCCAACCCCTCTCATTCGTGTATTTATCCAACCTAAATTTGAAGCTACCCAAAGTCCTAGCCTCAATAACCAAACAAGGTAGACTGTTCCACTCATCAACTACCCTATTTCCAAACCAATACTTTCCTTTGTCCTTTCTAAATCTAAACTTACCTAATTTAAATCCATTACTGCGGGTTCTCTCAAGACCTTATTAATATCCCCTTTATTAATACCTATCTTCCACTTATACACTTCGATCATGTCTCCCCTCATTCTTCGTCTAACAAGTGAATGTAATTTAAGAGTCTTCAATCTTTCTTCATAAGGAAGATTTCTAATACTATGTATTAATTTAGTCATCCTACGCTGAGTGTTTTCTAACAAATTTATGTCCATTCTGTAATATGGAGACCAGAATTGAGATGCATAATCTAGGTGAGGCCTTACTAATGATGTATAAAGCTGCAGTATGACCTCTGGACTTCTGTTGCTTACACTTCTTGATATAAATCCCAGTAATCTATTTGCCTTATTACGTACGCTTAGGCACTGCTGTCTTGGCTTATTTGCCGCTCACCATAACCCCCAAGTCCTTTTCGCAATCTGTATGGCTAACTTCTACATTATTTAACTTATAAGTGCTAGGGTTATGGACACTCCCGAGCTTCAGAACCTTGCATTTATCTACATTGAACTGCATCTGCCACTTTTCTGACCAAGAATAGAGTTTCACTAAATCCTTCTGAAGTTCCCTAACATCTACGTTTGAATCAATTATCCTACCTATCTTTGTGTCATCGGCGAATTTGCTCATATCACTAGTAATTCCTTCATCAAGATCATTGATATATATTATAAACAACAACGGGCCCAAGACTGATCCCTGTGGAACGCCACTTGCTACAGATCCCCACTCGGATTTAACCCCATTTATGGACACTGCTTCCTATCTGTGAGCCACGATTTGATCCACGAAAGCACCCTTCCCCCAATGCCATGAGCTGCCACTTTCTTCAACAGTCTTTGGTGCGGAACTCTATCAAAAGCCTTACTAAAATCTAAGTAAATAATATCAAATTCTTCATCGTGGTCAACAGCCTCAAAAGCTTTACTGAAGAAAGTTAATAAATTAGTTAGACAAGACCGGCCTCTTGTGAATCCATGCTGAGTATCATTAATCAAGCTATGCTTATCGAGATGGCTTCTTATAATCTCAGCTATAATTGACTCTAGTAATTTGCCTACAAATGAGGTCAGGTTTATTGGGCGGTAATTTGACGGTAACGACTTGTCCCCTGTTTTAAAAATAGGAATTACATTAGCCATCTTCCACATATCAGACACTACACCTGCTTGAAGAGATAAATTAAAAATATTAGTTAATGGTTCACAGAGTTCCATTTTGCATTCCTTAAGAACCCTTGAAAAAACCTCATCAGGACCCGGCGACTTATTTTACTTCAGTCTGTCTATCTGCTTCACAACCATTTCACTAGTGACTGTGATGTTACATAATTTATCTTCTTCTGGCCCACTATAAAAATTAATTACTGGAATATTGTTAGTGTCTTCCTGTGTAAAAACCGAGAGAAAATAATTATTTAAAATGGAGCACATTTCATTCTCTTTGTCAGTAAGATGCCCAGAGTTATTTTTAAGGGGACCTATCTTATCTCTAACTTTTGTTCTATAGACCTGGAAAAAACTTTCTGGGTTAGTTTTAGAATCCCTAGCAACTTCAATTTCAATGTCCCTTTTAGCTTTTCTTATCCCCTTTTTAATGTCCCTCTTAATGTCAGTATACTGATTCATAAGATGACCCTCACTTCTTTTGATACGCCTATAAATTCCTTTATGCCCTAGTAGATATTTCAGCCTATTATTCATCCATTTTGGGTCATTTCTATTTGATCTAATTTCTTTATACGGGATAAACGTTCTTTGAGCAGCATGTATAGTGTTCAGAAAACTGTCATATTGATAGCTCTCTTCGTTACCCCAGTCAACAGATAATAAGTGTTCTCTAAGCCCATCGTAATCTGCTAAGCGAAAATCTGGGACTGTTACTGAGTTATCCCTACTGTCGTACTTCCATTCAATGCTAAATGTAACTGATTTGTGGTCGCTAGCACCGAGTTCCTCTGAAATTTCTAAATTATTAACAAGGGATTCATTGTTTGCCAGAACTAAGTCAAGCAGGTTAGTACGCCTTGTAGGTTCTGTCACAAACTGCTTCAAAAAACAATCCTGAACTACTTCTAAGAAGTCGTATGATTCTAAATTCCCAGTCAAGAAATTCCAATCAATATGACTAAAGTTAAAGTCTCCTAGAATTGTGGCCCTAACAATTTCCTCCCATAGTAGTCTCCCCTGGTCCCTATCTAAGTTTGGGGGACGGTATATCACACCTAAAATCAATTTTTCATGCCCCTCTGAAAATTCTATCCAAACAGACTCTTTGTGTGTTAATTCAGACTTAATACCCGTTTTTATGCAACAGTTCAAGCGATCTCGGACATACAATGCCACCCCACCCCCCTTCCCGATACTTCCATCTACCTGGAACAATTTAAAACCCTGAATGTGACATTCCGCAGGCATGTCCCGATTTTTCATATTGAACCACGTCTCAGTTAAGGCAAATACATCAATGTTACCTGCACTAGCAACTAGTCTCAACTCGTCCATCTTATTCCTAGCACTACGATTATTTGTGTAATATATATTTAAGGACCCTCATTTCTCTTTACCCTTCCTGCTCCTTTCTGTTATTCCACTAAACCTATTACTGTCCTTGTCAATTAGTGCTACTGGCTTTCCAATATCCACCTCATTTTGCCTATTACTAGTTCTCCTAGTACTCATATTACTACACTGCGACTTGACTGTTTTCCCGCCAAAACCCATACCACTAACTATTCCTAGTTTAAAGACCTAACAGCTTCCTCCGCTGCGTTGGCCAGTGCTCCCACCCCACACCTAGATAAGTGAACCCCATCCCTGGCATACATGTCATTTCTGCCATAGAAAAGGTCCCAGTTGTCAATGAATGTTACCGCATTTTCCTTACAGTATTTGTCCAGCCAGCAATTGACACCAATTGCTCTGGACAACCATTCATTTCCAACTCCTCTCCTTGGCAAAATACCACATATGACAGGGTTCACACCCTTCCTCCTAATTATCTCTATTGCTGACCTATACCTGTTAATCAGGTCCTCACTCCTACGTCTGCCAACATCGTTGCCTCCAGCACTGAGACAGATAATAGGATTGCTCCCATTACCTCTCATGATGTCATCCAGACGGCTAACAATATCCTTCATCCCAGCCCCAGGAAAACACACTCTCTGCCTCCTACTCCTATCCTTCAAGCAGAATGCCCTATCCATGTACCTAATCTGGCTATCCCCAACAACAACAATGTTTTTACCTTCCTTGGCGACGTCCGTCGTGATGTTCCCAGTAGTCGACTCACATTCGTTAGGTAGCACTACACCTTCACTTGTGGAATTCGTCAAGACGTTCTCGATGGTTTTCGTTGGGGTTTCTAGGGGTGTCTCACTCACGTCAGCCAATGGTTCCTTGGTGCTCTTTGTGACATTCCCAGTAGAACACCCACATTCGTCAGGTAGCACAGAAAATGGGTTGGAAGTTTCCACAGTAGTCTTCTGGGTCCTCGTTGTTTTTGCCTCTCCAACAATCTTCTTGATCCTCAGCTTGGTTCCATGTTGCCCGGCCACTGACCAAGCTCCCCTCTTAACCTGGGGACTCACAACAGGATTACTTCAAATCCTCTTGTTCTCCTCCGTTAATCGCCGTATCTCCTGCTTAGGAACCCTAAGCTCTTCTTTCAGCTGCTGGTAAAGTTGCTCAAGAGAGGGCATCCTGGTTCAGATTCATAGAGAGCACACAAACAGGTCTTCACGACACACAATATAGGTCATTGTATTCATTATACCAGGTATTACGTACACACGAGTCTTATTCATCTAGTTGTTGATACCGTATGTCATTAAAATAGTGAGAAATATGTACATTACAGTACAATGTGCAACACAATACAACGTATAATACAAGTTTAATTGTAAAATACATAAGAACATAAGAAAGAAGGAACACTGAAGCAGGCCTACTGACCCATGCAGAGCAGGTCCATGTCCCCCTCCCCCTGAATTAGCCCAATGACCCACCCAGTCTGGTCACCTCCACTCAAAGAAGGAGCACGGCATCAGACCCAGCAGCACAAGCTAGTCAGATCCAACTCACACCCACCCACACCCACTCATGTATTTATCTAACCTATTTTTAAAACTACACAACGTTTTAGCCTCAATAACTACTCGGGAGTTTGTTCCACTCATCCACAACTCTATTATCAAACCAGTGCCTTCCTATATTCTTCCTGAATCTGAATTTTTCCAACTTGAAACCATTGCTGAGAGTCCTGTCTTGGCTGGAAATTTTCAGCACGCTATTTACATCCCCTTTATTTATTCCTGTTTTCCATTTATACACCTCGATCATATCCCCCCTAATTCTACGCCTTTCGAGAGAGTGCAGATTCAGGGTCCTCAGTCTATCCTCATAGGGAAGATTTCTGATACATGGGATCATCTTTGTCATCCTCCTCTGTACGTTTTCCAGAGCATTTATATCCATTCTGTAATACGGTGACCAGAACTGAGCAGCATAGTCTAAATGAGGCCTAACCAAGGATATATAGAGTTGAAGAACAACCTGGGGACTTCTATTATTTATACTTCTAGATATGAAGCCAAGAATTCTGTTAGCTTTACTGCGAACACTAATGCACTGTTGTCTTGGTTTTAGATTACTGCTAACCAGGACTCCTAAATCCTTTTCGCAATCAGTAGTGTTAAGATCTACATTTAGTTTATATGTGGCATGGTTATTTTCCTGTCCAACATTTAGAACTTTGCATTTGTCTATATTATACTGCATCTGCCACTTCTCCGACCACTGCATCAGTCTATTCAAATCATCCTGGAGTGCTAGAATGAACTGGACGGCCTATTTTAGTGTTGTTAGCAAATTTACTTATGTCGCTATTTATTCCGTCATCTATGTCGTTTATGTAAATTGTGAACAACAACGGGCCCAACACTGACCCCTGAGGAACACCGCTTGTGACGTGCCCCATTCTGATTTCTCCCCATTTATGCAAACTCTCTGCTGCCTATTTGTCAGCCATGCCTATACCCAGGAAAAAATTTCTCCTCCTATTCCGTGTGCCTTAAGTTTCCTCAATAGCCTCTGATGTGGAACTCTACCGAAAGCCTTACTGAAGTCCATGTACACAATATCATATTCATTATCATGATCTACCTCCTCAAACACCTTAGTGAAAAATGTTAGTAAATTCGTAAGACAGGAACGCCCCTTAGTAAAACCGTGTTGAGATTCATTAATCAATCTGTGCCTATCAAGATGGCTACGAATTGCTTCAGCAATTATTGAGTACAGCTTATTGTATGGCGACAGGAGACCTACTCTAAAACCAGGCTGCTGGGGAGCTGACCCTCCTGAAGAATACCTAAAAGGGCGTTTCCTGGGTTCAACGCCTCCGTGGCTCGAACCCAAACCAGGTCTCCTGGAGTATCAAGGCCTCATCATTCAGGCTGTTACTGCTGGAGGCACATAGTCCATCGTAGGAACCACAGCCCGGCTGGTCAGGCACTGATGTGAGAAACTTATCCAGTTCCCTCTTGAAGACTTCTTGATAGAGTAGAGAACAGAATAAGACGCTTCATCTCTCGCCTGGACCCAGCCTGGATCAGTCATTTCACCAGAGCCTTCAACACCGGAGGGATGTGGGCTGCTTTACTGCAATGTACAAGGCCAATATTAACAAAGTACCACACTTGGCTCTACTCCGAAGACAGCGAGAAGTGAGCTTCTACACAACAAGACGGGCAGCAAGCAGCAACTTCACTCTGACTGTACCCTTTTCCAGAATATCACTATATCTGAGATCATATATTCCTAGGATTACTCAAGTCTGGAACATGTTCGTACAAGATAATGGTAGCAACGAATACCATGAGCTGCTGTAGGTAACAGCTCTTAGCTTGTAAATAAAGTTAGGAATCCTTAACCTAACCTTGTGAAACCTTGCTTAAACAAAAAAGACGCCCAGAGGTTTGTTGGTAATTCCCAGTATGCATGGAGGGAGGGCGTTGACGAGTCGAGGACCTCTGACTCTGATCGATTCTCTTTGTGTACTCGTCGCGCCCTGGAAAATCCTGGAGGGGCCAGTCCCTCTAGGATTTTCCAAGTATAAATTGTTATATTCCTTTCTCGCCTACTGTCCAAAGAATACAATTAAAGGGACTTCAAGCATCATTACTCCTGAGTTTCGCACATGCACTATATTCTGTAGGTCTCCCCCCCCCCAATCTGTAATCTTCCACAGCGGAGCAACTGAAACTGGTTTTCTTTAAACATCGTAATAATTTTTAAAATTGTGAAATGCAAGAGCGACCTCTCCTAAACCTATGCTATTAAATAACAGGTTTATCGCCGACATGGCGACAAGGGAAAGCTAAACCCGTAGGGATCATATAGCGTCTAAGAAGTGGGAATCATTCAGTTTCGATCCAAAGGAGAGGATAAGTCCAGTTTCTTGTGTCTTATTCATTAACTTGTCGGTATTAAATACCATTATGAAACTTGAAACTGTACACAGGTGCACCGCCAGGCTCATACTGGTATAAACTCTCAAGTATAAATGAAATGAATCACGTGACCTTGTTAGACTGGATAAGAGGAGATATAACCACGATCTACAAAATACTTCATCTATATAAAACATTTTATTTATGAAGGCGTTGCGTCCACCAGTGACTATCAGTTTATGAATTGATAAAGTCCCTGGTGAACGAAATATCTTCATAAAAAGCCATAGTGTTGGTATAGTCTACACTGTCTAGCCAGACTTTAGGTCAGTTAGAGAACAAGGACAGACTGTTTACTGGGATGTGCAGAGCCAGGAGATCCTGATGTAAACCTGTGTATGTTGTAGATACGTCAGGAAACACTTAGAGTTTCAAATTAGTGAAGATGAATGAACTAAAGGAAAGACTAAGTGGAGAGGATTATTATTATTATAATCAAGGGGAAGCGCTAAACCCGTAGGATTATACAGATAAGTGGAGAGGAAATGAAGCACATCTTATAAAGCAGGTATTAAAGTTCCAGAATGGTATTAAAGTTCCAGAATGGTATTAAAGTTCCAGAATGGTATTAAAGTTCCAGAATGGTATTAAAGTTCCAAATGGTATTAAAGTTCCAGAATGGTATTCAATGCTGAGAAGTTGATGATGGGTTATCAAAGTTTATTCCCTGGGTAGCACTGAAAATGGGATGGACAAATATTTTTGTTAGTGGGTTTGAGGAAGACTTGCCTAGTGTGAACCAATGGGCCTGCTGCAGTGTTAATCCTTTCTTATACTCCTAAGTTACATTTGCAACACTTGGATATCTTTACTGCCAGAACGAGTCGCCTGTACAACACTGTTCTTAGTCGAATACAGGAAGCACAGGAAGCAGAAGAATTCTGGAAGCCGTAGTAGTTTTGACGTTATCCATCCAACACCCTGAAGCCTAAACCATGCCTATGCTTTAGGCTTGAAGGACTGACCACCTCCCACTGAGAATCACGGATTAATAACGTCAAAACTGTTACTGTTTACAGAGTTCTACTCCTTCCTTTATTCGACTGAACAGGCAAAACGTTTCTGCAATAAAGACAGCCGAATGTTGCAAAAGTGTGTTATTTAGAAATGACAGATTACGTCATCCAACATAAAAGCAAAGAGAACTCAAGAACTGGAGCTCAACTGGAGCAATTATACAACCAGGTAATTATATACATGTAAGCAGGAGCTGGGAGGCAGCCACCGGAAGCTGTGAGGTCAATGAAGGAGGAAGAGAAAAGAGGGGAGGAGGAAGGGGAGGCATGAGTAACAAATTAAAGAGGAAGAGGAAAGAAGGGGAGCCAAGAGCAGAAAAGTAAAGAGGAGGAAGAGTAAGGACTCGGCAACAGACAGATGTCATGGGTGATAACTGTCACATCTGTGATAAAAAAAAATGACAACTTTGGTCAAAAGTGAATATAATGTCAGCTTGGGTCAAAGGCGAAAACAAACGTCAGCTTGGGTCAAAGGCGAAAACAAACGTCAGCTTGGGTCAAAGGTAAAAAGTCAGTTTGCGTCAAAGGTGAAAACGTCAGCTTGGGTCAAAGGTGAAAGGTCACCAGCAACAGCAACAGGAACTCAACACACCACAGACATGTCACCCCCACACACCCAATATCCGTTGATTAAATAACGGTCGAGGGCGACCGCAGTGAACAGGCCGACAACGACGCCGTTAATGAGAGCTGACAGCTCCAAGGTATAATCAGGAAAGTTGGGATCAATAGCCCAGAGCAGATCTTGACGGAGTTGCTATTTGTGAAGCAGGGACGGTATCACCTCTGATAAGTTGTTCACAAGCCAGGCACTCGCTCTAGCCAAGTGCTCACCCAAGTGTTCACTCAGGTATAGATAAATAACTCAGAGAACTGACAAGTTGATATATTAGACACATGTGCAACACTTGGGTATCTTTATTGAGGAAACGTTTCACCACACAGTGGCTTCATCAGTCCTATACAAAGAAGAATGGTGAAGAGCCAATCAGTCTCTCAGCCTAGAGTCGATGTTATCAGTCCATCAATCTTGAAAAGAATACAGCATATGCGCGAAGAAGATACCCAAGAAGATACATATGTCTAATTTATCATTCACTCAAGTGTTCACTAAAGTACTGACAGAAGCTGAAGAATGAGACACTTATGCAACATTTAGAAATCTTTATAAAATCATTATAAAGATTTCTTAATGTTAATGTGATGCAATGGTTTTGTAAATCATTATATCACATTAACAGAAGTGTTCACTGAGGTTGACGAATAAGACATGTGCACCACCTTTGTATCTTTATTGTTAAGACATTTTGCCAACCAGTGTCTTCATCAGTTCGATACAGAAGGTGATGAAATTGGAGACAGTAGAAGACTAGGTAATCAGTCCCTCAGCCTAGATGAAAGTGATTACCAAGTTAGTGTTAACGAATTTAAAGTGTTTAATGACGTATTTATTGAAGTGCTTGCCAAAGTGTTCATCTGAAACCTTTTCTTAAGTGTTCACTGAGACACTTACTGAATTTTTCACTAACTGATATTCATGATGTGTTCATTAAAGTGTACCTTGAAACTTGTGCAAGAACTCAATGGAGAAGTACAGTCAAATTCACATGGAACAAAATTAAAAAAGGTGCTGAGCATTTCGCTCAACAGCTGAGACTCTGTTTCTCTTACAGTTTCTCCAAGTGAGTTTGCCTGTACCATCGACCAGTGTGTATTACGCTTCTGTATTTGCCTCTACTAGTGTGTTTACCAGGGCACACCCGCGGTCAAAGCTTTTCTCTAAACCCCTGTTTGAAGTTGTGCCGATCCCCATGCAGGTTCATCCCCTCAGTTTAGTCTCTCAGACATATACAAACTCTCTGGCTCATGAATGTGCCTAGTAGACCACATTGTAAAGCAATTTTAAGGCAATGTTTGAGGGTCTCGCTTGAGGGACTCGTCGAAACATTCGAATAATAAATTATTATTATTATTATTAACGGAAAGCGCTAAATCAGTGCCTGGGATATGGAAGTTCATCATGTTTGATCCTGAGCAAGGAAGAGCTACTCGTAATTCCAAGAAACAGAAGCCCTTGAGCAGTGTCAAGGGCATCCTTCTAAGGCAACATTTGACTAGATCCAACAAGCCATACCACGGGGGGGAAGGGGGTTAGAACCCGCGATCAGAGAGTCTCAAAACTCCAGACCATCGTGAGTCTAGATCCAACAACCATTCTCGCTGTTGTTTAACATAATTTCCGTCCCCACCAGAACCTAATATCACTGCTGATATATAGTGCTCTCGAACACACTGTGCCTAGATGGAAAATAACATGTAATCGATGCTGATGCTTATCTCCACTAGTTAGTACTTTCTGCTTAATATAATACACAGGCATGAAACAATTAATGACTGGAAATCTACTTTACAAACTGAAGTGAGTAGCATACTTATTGCCCTGAAATTCGCATAAGCTACAATCCCAGTTTAACTGTCGTTCTCTATTCGGTAGTTAATGGTGATTAAAGACTATCGACTACACGAGGTGTCATTAAGGCTGCATGTAACCTGTTCACTACCAGTCAAGAATACTTTAATCACTAAAATATGGATGAAATTAAACTCCCAGTGTGCATATACACTGAGGGACATACACCTCTCGGAGTGTATAAAATGTGACTATTCTTATTACTTGCTTCATAACAGCGTATGATCTGGATGAAACTTGCTAGTTTCTGAAGACAACCACAGATAATTACGACTTTACGAATCACTATCAAATGAATTCAAATTAGAAATCTGTAACTTCGGTCTCACACAGGTCTCCGGGAGCACGATGAAGGCGATACCTTGGCTAAACTAACAGTGTATAAACACAATGTTGAATATCATTCTACGCTGTCAAAATATAAGCTTGAAAACTCTTATTATTATCAGAAAAGAACCTGCAAATGAATCTCAGTAAAGTAAAAAAACTTTAGAAAGAGAAGAGCCATTGTTCCATCATAAGGAGCCAAGAATGTAAAGACACAATACTAACTTGAACAGTACACAAATAACCCGCACATAAGAGAGAGAACCTTACGACGACGTTTCGGTCCGACTTGGACCATTTACAAAATCACAGTGTGACTTTGTAAATGGTCCAAGTCGGTCCGAAACGTCGTCGTAAGCTTCTCTCTTCCACGTGCGGATTATTTGTGCAAAGAGCCAAGTAAACTAAGTAAGAAACATTAGCAGCACACTTGAAGATGTAAGTACTGGACTTCCGTAGTTCAGCTAGCATGGCCGACTCAATTATAAGAAATGAAAAATGCACAGATGAGAATAATTCGATTAAATTCACTGTGTATATTTCACAATATGCAGTACTGAATAAACACACCACACAAACACAATATCTTAGTGCCCAAAAACACAACCCATTATTTAAATGTTCAAACCAACCCTTCAGGTAAGAGCTAATCACTTCAATGTTGATACGATGCTTGATATACGATAATTGTACACCCTGCATCAACTACACAAGTATTACTCGTGTACCTGATGCAAGTGTTTGCTCATGTCTTCAAGACTCGTGTGTAAACACTTCGAATGTTTTGTTGTGCGTGTCTTCCAGTACAATTTGTGGGAGTTGCATACCAGGTTTTCACCTTATCACTTTAATAATAATCTTTATCAAGTACATGATACAACTTATACACACCTAGCTGACATCAATGACATACTACACAGAAAGCCCCTGGCTAACCTGGGTGTTAGCCGACAACCAGTCTGCTAACACCCAGGTACCTACTTGCTGTTAGGTGAACATGGACAGCCAGTGTCTTAAGGTAACACGCCCTAATGTTTCCACCCGTACCAGGGATCGAACCACGGACTTCAATGTGTGAGATAAGTGTGTTACCAACCGAGCTATGGGACACTTAATGATGTGACTACTTTACGAAGCTACCTAAAAACTTCATTGTGATTTATCAGGTTATCAATTATCTGACATTTCATAGATAATTAAGAAATATACGATAGTACTATAATCTATAATACTATTATAATTTCTAAAATATATAACTAATTACCCAATGTCTAATGAAAACCCATTATGACCTTTGTAATTCTTTCCGATACAGAAACAGCTCAGGAGGAACAGTAAAAAATAAAATTAGACTGAACTGGAACCTTTCTCTGAGACGACACTAGCAGCTCAGGAGGAACAGTAAAAAATAAAATTAGACTGAACTGCCCAGTGAAGCCTTTCTCTGAGACACACACCTCAGACATACCTCAGACACGCCTCATTAACACTTACCTCATACACACCTACCTCAGACACACTTTCCTTAGAGACACTTAGAAACTCAATGACACGTCTACCAAGGCACCAGCCACTAATACAACCAGTACACTAACTAAAGTAGCCACTAATACAACCAGTACACTAACTAAAGTAGCCACTAATACAACCAGTACACTAACTAAAGTAGCCACTAATACAACCAGTACACTAACTAAAGTAGCCACTAATACAACCAGTACACTAACTAAAGTAGCCACTAATACAACCAGTACACTAACTAAAGTAGCCACTAATACAACCAGTACACTAACTAAAGTAGCCACTAATACAACCAGTACACTAACTAAAGTAGCCACTAATACAACCAGTACACTAACTAAAGTAGCCACTAATACAACCAGTACACTAACTAAAGTAGCCACTAATACAACCAGTACACTAACTAAAGTAGCCACTAATACAACCAGTACACTAAAGTAGCCATTCGTATAGCCAATGTAGTAATTTATCATTCACTGTACCGTCCAATGAATCATTCACTGTACCGTCCAATGAATCATTCACTGTACCGTCCAATGAATCATTCACTGTACCATCCAATGAATCATTCACTGTACCGTCCAATGAATCATTCACTGTACCGTCCAATGAATCATTCACTTACCATCCAATGAATCATTCACTGTACCGTCCAATGAATCATTCACTGTACCATCCAATGAATCATTCACTTACCATCCCATGAATCATTCACTGTACCGTCCAATGAATCATTCACTGTACCATCCAATGAATCATTCACTGTACCGTCCAATGAATCATTCACTGTACCGTCCAATGAATCATTCACTGTACCATCCAATGAATCATTCACTGTACCATCCAATGAATCATTCACTGTACCATCCAATGAATCATTCACTGTACCGTCCAATGAATCATTCACTGTACCGTCCAATGAATCATTCACTGTACCATCCAATGAATCATTCACTGTACCGTCCAATGAATCATTCACTGTACCATCCAATGAATCATTCACTTACCATCCAATGAATCATTCACTGTACCGTCCAATGAATCATTCACTGTACCATCCAATGAATCATTCACTGTACCATCCAATGAATCATTCACTTACCATCCAATGAATCATTCACTGTACCGTCCAATGAATCATTCACTGTACCGTCCAATGAATCATTCACTGTACCGTCCAATGAATCATTCACTGTACCGTCCAATGAATCATTCACTGTACCATCCAATGAATCATTCACTGTACCGTCCAATGAATCATTCACTGTACCGTCCAATGAATCATTCACTTACCATCCAATGAATCATTCACTGTACCATCCAATGAATCATTCACTGTACCATCCAATGAATCATTCACTGTACCATCCAATGAATCATTCACTGTACCGTCCAATGAATCATTCACTGTACCATCCAATGAATCATTCACTTACCATCCAATGAATCATTCACTGTACCATCCAATGAATCATTCACTGTACCGTCCAATGAATCATTCACTGTACCATCCAATGAATCATTCACTGTACCGTCCAATGAATCATTCACTGTACCGTCCAATGAATCATTCACTGTACCGTCCAATGAATCATTCACTTACCATCCAATGAATCATTCACTGTACCGTCCAATGAATCATTCACTGTACCATCCAATGAATCATTCACTGTACCGTCCAATGAATCATTCACTGTACCGTCCAATGAATCATTCACTTACCATCCAATGAATCATTCACTGTACCGTCCAATGAATCATTCACTTACCATCCAATGAATCATTCACTGTACCGTCCAATGAATCATTCACTGTACCATCCAATGAATCATTCACTGTACCATCCAATGAATCATTCACTGTACCGTCCAATGAATCATTCACTGTACCATCCAATGAATCATTCACTGTACCATCAAATAAATTCAACTAAGTATTATAGTGACCACTGAATCTTCTATTAGATTAAATGATTTCCAAATTAAACGTAAACATTGAATTCCACACCCGAGTCGACCCAATATGCTCTTGCAGAATGTCTGAAGTTCACATTCGGTGAAGAACGAGGAGGATGAAGGTCTGATGGTATGGAATGGCCCCATCGAAGTTCAGAATATGTGTAGTTTATCTGTAGTCGATTCCAGGGTTCATTGCCCGCGCAGTCAGGTCTCAGACCAGGTCTGGTTGAAGACCTGGTCAGGGGTGGTGATTCCATCACGAGCCTGTGTAACCTTATTCCACCGACCTCCACCATAGAAGCATCAATATATGCGTAAAGAACGTAAGAAATAGCCAAGGTGAAGGGATTTTATATAAATGTAACTTCAACATGATTAATGAGACTGTTGATGCTAGTAGTACGCAGTACCAGGCAGGTACTAATACCCGGATGACCAGGAACTAGAACTTATCAAGCTCCGTCTTGAAGTTACCAGCAAACTTGCTTTGATTAACTTAGGGGTAGTTTGAGAGAGATTTCCAAGCTGATGTTGATAAATGTTAAGAGAACTTAAACAATTATCAGGGACCTGCTCTTTCTGATAGCTTTCACTTGGAGGAACGTGTCTAAGAGAACGTGTACGTGAATCAATGTACTGGGAACGCAGAGAAATACAGAGACCTGCTAATCCAACCACAGAATCCTAAAACTCACAGGCCAGTGCGTTAATCACCGGTTAGCACACTGGCCTGAGAGTTTCAGGACTCGCTGCCATGGGTGCGAACCCGCACCCATTACGTTCTTCGTCTGCAATCGTGTTATTACGATTTCGCAAGTCTGAGATCTGCTGTGATTTCACTTCAAAGGAATTCATTCCTACTCTGTAATAATCCTGAAAGACATTTTCAGATAACGACTCAATTAAATACTTTCTAAACCAATTTAAAGTCAGCTATTGTAAAAAGTAAATTAATTGGAGAGGAAGAAAACCGTGACATTATCCAGTGAGCAACAACTTGTGTTAATTTGTGGTCATCAGTTTGATGTATCTGTACACCGAGACTACAAGCGTATTATATAATGGTGGTTATATTTATAACCTTAATTTTTAAAGGGGCGGAGGGGTAAGCCAGCGGAAGGCCTCGGTCAGATGACTAAAAAGCTCAAGCCCCGGGTCAACATATGACTAAGACACGCGTCAGAAAACACTTATCCTGTTTCCTGACGGACTTTACATAACCTAACTGAAAGATTACTGAAGATTAGTGTATTATGTAAATAAGACACAGAATGTGGGTTATGGCATGTTATTGTGAAGACGTTTCGCCCACCAGGGACTATCAATTTACAAAGTCTCTGGTGGACGAAACATCTTCACAATAAAACGTCATACCCCTGACAAGAGGTTTCTTCGTAAGGTACATGTAGTTCAAGCGAAACGTTCCTCAATATACCCAAATACTGCATATATCTGCAGAGGGTTTCGGGGATCAAAACCCCGCAGCCCGATCCGTGACCAGGCCTCGTGGTGGATCAGGGACTGATCAACCAGGCTGTTAGTGCTGGCCGCAAGTAACCCAACGTACGAACCACAGCCCGGCTGATCAGGTACCGATTTCAGGTGCCTGTTCAGTGCCTTCTTGATGATAGCAAGGGGTCTATAGGTAATCTTGTGTATGCTGGGAGGCAGTTGAACAGTCTTGGGCCCCTGACGCTTATTGTGTTGTCTCTTAGCGTACTCGTGGCGCCCCTGCTTTTCATTACGGAAATGTTGCATCTCCTGCCGGGTCTTTTGCTCTCGTAGGGAGTAAAAATTTTCGTGTGCAAATTTGGTATTCATCTCTCTAGGATTTTCCAAGTGTATATTATCATGTATCTTTCTCGCCTACGTTCCAGGGAATACAAATCAAGGGACTTCAACCGTTCCCAGTAATCTAGGTGCTTTATCGTACTTATGTGTGCCGTGAAAGTTCTCTGTACACTATCCAGGCCAGCAATTTCACCTGCTTTGAAAAGGGACGTTAGTGTACAGCAATATTCCAGCCTAGAGAGAACAAGTGATTTAAAGAGAATCATCATAGGTTTGGCATCCCTAGTTTTGAATGTTCTCATTATCCATCCTATCATTTTTCTAGCAGATGTGGTAGATATATTGTGGTCTTTGAAAGCGAGATCTTTTGACATTATCACTCTCAGGTCCTTCACATTAGCATGTATGTTATTCATCACCTTGTTGGTGTCGTATACCATCGCTGATATGGCACGTGTTTGTCTACCTTATATATTGTCAGTATTGTTGATGAATGGCTCAGAGAACCGACAAGTTGATAAATTAGACACGTGTGCAACACTTGGGTATCTTTATTGAGGAAACGTTTCGCCACACAGTGGCTTCATCAGTCCATACAAAGGAGAAACGTGAAGAACAGGAGTAGTTCGAGGTAATCATTACCTCAAACTCCTCCTGTTCTTCACCATTCTCCTTTGTATGGACTGACGAAGTCACTGTGTGGCGAAACGTTTCCTCAATAAAGATACCCAAGTGTTGCACACGTGTTTAATTTATCAACCAGTCAGTATACTCTATCACTGTATTACCATCCATGAGTACATTATATTAAGCCTATGATAAGATAAGCAACTTCCTCGTCCCAATAACCCCAGAGATCAAACTTAATAAGGAACATGAGAGCACACTGTGGCTTGATAAAACCCACTGTGTGTGTGTGTGTGTGTGTGTGTGTGTGTGTGTGTGTGTGTGTGTGTGTGTGTGTGTGTGCGCGCGCGCGCTAAAAGTTGTCAACATAGGATCGTCTTATGCTTCATTTCTCTTTTTTTTCCACTGAACACATATTGATGGAATACATATGAATATTTTATTCTGGATAATAAAGACACACAAGTGTTGCACATGTGCCTTATTCATCAATTTTACTGCAGCTGTACAGTTTGCAAACCTTATTCTTATTGTTACCGTTCTTATGTTCTTATTGTTCTTATGAATGGTTGGTTTTGATAAGGACCTGCCTAGTATGGGCCAGTAGGCCTGCTACAGTGTTCCTCCTTTCTTATGTTCTTACATTTGTTTAGGGGGCGGGACTTAAAAGTTACTAAAATTATTACCAATTTACCGTCATCACTACCAACTTTAAGCTGACTCAAAAATATCCTATCATGATTAATTTACTGTCATATTTTTAAAGATATAATTACGATATCGTCAAAACAATCCCAAGGATACAGTCAGAAGTCGTTTTCATATCTATAATTCATTCCAAGTCAAACACATTTTGACAAAACCGAAAAATATCTCGGTTATTTAGATCGAAAAATGAGTCAAGTTCTTAGTGAGGCTTTAAGTGACCCAGAGTCAGGGGTCACAAACCTCGCCACCACGGTAAGGTGACCCAGAGTCAGGGGTCACAAACCTCGCCACCACGGTAAAGTGACCCAGAGTCAGGGGTCACAAACCTCGCCACCACGGTAAGGTGACCCAGAGTCAGGGGTCACAAACCTCGCCACCACGGTAAGGTGACCAGAGTCAGGGGTCACAAACCTCGCCACCACGTTAAGGTGACCCAGAGTCAGGGGTCACAAACCTCGCCACCACAGTAAGGTGAGCAAGTGTCGGGGGCATGATGGAATAAAGCAACACGCCATTAATACCAACATCATACCCAATAAGATGTACATGCAGTTGTGGCGCGTCTCATATTCGTAACACGGCCAGGTAGGTTACTGTGCTGATGAACAGGTGCAGAAAAAACAGTGTGGTAGAATGAGTCGTGTAGTTCAGTCTAGCCCAAAGCATAACATGTGAGATTGTGTTTCAATATAATATCTCATATCACTACAGGAGTGACAAGACTCTCCAGCCACATTTAGTTTTAATCGGATACCCAGAGGTTTCCTGAAGATGGTTTCGGGGATCATCACTTCTTTCTGCTTTTAAGAACATAAGAACATAAGAACGAAGGAACACTGCAGCAGGCCTACTGGCCCATGCGAGACAGGTCCAAGTCTCCTACCGATTTTCAATCCTTGTACGCCTTGTACACTCAAGTTCTCAATTTAGAAAGAAGTAAATAGTTCCTAGCAGATTACTATGACTCACAAAATCGTAATGACACGATTGCAAACAAACCATACCACGGGTGGGGTTTGAACCCGCGGTCTGAAGTTTTGAGACTCTCTGACCGCGGGTTCAAACCCCACCCGTGGTATGGTTTGTTTCCTAGCAGATTGTCTCGGTGTGGACTTCCAAGTCCTCCGATTTCTGTGTTTCCCCTAGATCAGGCCTCAGGCCTTCATTCTGAAAGTCTAATTAATGAGGCTGAGGGTTTTCGCTGTACTCAGACTGGCATAAGCACCACAGCCTAGATGATCAAAAATTTATTTCAGCAACAAGGTACTGATCAAGTTCATTCTTGAAGAACCGTCCAAATTATATGGGAACAGAGCAGCTGGACTTAGAATGAGCTGAGATAGTATAACACCTCTTAAGTAACAAAAAGGCACAATACCGTGACTGGAACAATACACAAATATCCCGCACATAGAAGAGAGGAGCTTACGACGACGTTTCGGTCCGACTTGGACCATTCACAAAGTCACACTAACGAAAAGGAGAGCAGGATGGGTATATATCAGTCGTGGCTTCGTCTCTGTAGATGCCTGCCTCTCCCACTACATTGTAAAATGATCCAAACTTCAGAACACTCGTGACCTAACCTGATTCCTCCTTTTTCTTCTTCTCCCTCTTCCCCTTTTCCTCTTTCCTTTTTCTCCTTTGGATTGTCTTTCTTCTGCCCTGTGTATTTGTCCCTTTTATTTATTTGTTTCCCCCCCCCTCGGTGTTCTTGCTCTTACCCTCTGTGGGCACCAGCTCCCTTGCAGTGCTCCTCTTTCTTAGTATTTGACTGGCCCCTTCTACTCTTACCACCTCCCCTCTACTACTTCCTTCCACTTCCACTACTACCACCTCCTGCCTATATATACCCCATGACTGTAAATGGTCCAAATCGGACCGAAACGTCGCCGTAAGCTCCTCTCTTCTATGTGCGGGTTGTGTATAACACCTCTTATCCTGTAAAACTGAGTTGTTTAAAAAAAATAGTTTCCAGTTCGTTCTTCGTCAGATACCTCTGCGGTATGCCAGATCGACCAGGCTGTGATGTATATGTGGGTCGGCGTACCGCCAACGGCAACAGCCTGCTAGAACAGGAAGTCAACAGGGAAGCCTGGCCCCAGGCCAGGTCATAGGTAAATCACAGGTTCCTTGTAATAAGTGAACGTGGTCTAAGAGGTAACCCAACTGTTTCCGTCCCTTGTGCTAACATGCTCTTCAACTGATAAACTGATATTTGAAAAATAAATCACATTTCAAAAGAAGAAAAGTTACGAGTTATATTATTTAGTAACTGATGTTATATTAGCTCTGTCAGTGGAATAATTAACTAGACTAGTCCCGCTCCCAGCACGGAGCTACGTATGATAGTACAAAAAGAGCACAAATCTATTTGAACACATTTCACAGGTAAGCTTTTCTGTAATCTTGGATTTGAATAAAAAGCTTAGTCTCCAAGTGAAGTCTTCTGAAACAGTGTCTTGTTTCATTTGTCGGCAACTTTCTGACTTTCAAAACATGAGGATCATTAAGTCAAGTGAAAGGTTTCCCCCGTGTCTTGAACTGTGTAAATATGTGGTTCTATCTACATCCTCTCAGTGTGATCATACTTTTTCTCCAGCCAGTCAAGAATACTAGAAATCCTTAAGTATGGATTAAAATAAAGTTCAACTTATATATACACCGAGAGACATAATCCTCACAGTGTTGCACATTCGATACTCAGTTCATATACATCAACGGCAGCGAGTTTTGCGTCAGTGCTCACAAAGGAAGACGAGATTTACGAGAAGACGTGTACGATCCATCCGACTTTCACTGCTTGGCTGCTAAGACGAGGCCCAGAAGAAGCAAGAGATCACACGATCAGAATCAGTCATCCTAGCTTGTACTCCCTCCCAGGCAGGATATACACACCAAGATACACAGTATACACCGAGAGGTGTGTTCTGTATATCCTGGTGAAGCAGAACACACACCAAGGCTGACAGACTGAACACCTTAATTAAACTGCTTCAAGACTGAGCAACTGATCACCTGAGCAGGCGAAACGTCTCAATAACAAAGACATTAAACTGTTGCATATGTTTTACTCGGTGTGTATAAGCTGAGAGTTTACGTTAAACACTACTAGAGGGATTAAAGTATTCTTAACAGGTGGTGGCCAAGTTCCTTGCAGCCTTAATAACCCTCGCGAAGTCGAGAGGCTTTAAACCCTGTTAAGCAACCAATGAGTGTCAGGGTTTAAGTGAAGGGACAAGCACCCATCTTCACGAGAGGTGCCATCAGGCTGGTGAAGGGTTCTTCATTCAAGGACCTGGAGCTACCCACCCCTCCGTCGGATCAAATCTGATTACCTCCCCATTTCAGAAGACGCTGTATGACGCCTAAGAATCCAACTCCTTTGCATGAATAATAATAATAATGACAATAATAATATATATAATAATGACAATAATGACAATAATAATATAGGTAGTAGGTTGGTAGACAGCAACCACCCAGGGAAGTACTACCGTCCTGCCAGATGACTGTGAAACAAAAACCTGTAACTGTTTTGCATGATGGTAGGATTGCTGGTTTCTTTTTCTGTCTCATAAACACGCTAAGATAACAGGGATATCTTGCTACTCCTACTTACACTTTGGTCACACTTCACAGACACGCACATGCATATATATATATACATACATCTAGGTTTTTCTCCTTTTTCTAAATAGCTCTTGTTCTTTTTTATTTCTTCTATTGTCCATGGGGAAGGGGAAAAGAATCTTTCCTCCGTAAGCCATGCGTGTCGTATGAGGCGACTAAAATGCCGGGAGCAATGGGCTAGTAACCCCTTCTCCTGTATACAATTACTAAAAAAGAGAAGAAGAAAAACTTTATAAAACTGGGTTGCTTAAATGTGCGTGGATGTAGTGCGGATGACAAGAAACAGATGATTGCTGATGTTATGAATGAAAAGAAGTTGGATGTCCTGGCCCTAAGCGAAACAAAGCTGAAGGGGGTAGGAGAGTTTCAGTGGGGGGAAATAAATGGGATTAAATCTGGAGTATCTGAGAGAGTTAGAGCAAAGGAAGGGGTAGCAGTAATGTTAAATGATCAGTTATGGAAGGAGAAAAGAGAATATGAATGTGTAAATTCAAGAATTATGTGGATTAAAGTAAAGGTTGGATGCGAGAAGTGGGTCATAATAAGCGTGTATGCACCTGGAGAAGAGAGGAATGCAGAGGAGAGAGAGAGATTTTGGGAGATGTTAAGTGAATGTATAGGAGCCTTTGAACCAAGTGAGAGAGTAATTGTGGTAGGGGACTTGAATGCTAAAGTAGGAGAAACTTTTAGAGAGGGTGTGGTAGGTAAGTTTGGGGTGCCAGGTGTAAATGATAATGGGAGCCCTTTGATTGAACTTTGTATAGAAAGGGGTTTAGTTATAGGTAATACATATTTTAAGAAAAAGAGGATAAATAAGTATACACGATATGATGTAGGGCGAAATGACAGTAGTTTGTTGGATTATGTATTGGTAGATAAAAGACTGTTGAGTAGACTTCAGGATGTACATGTTTATAGAGGGGCCACAGATATATCAGATCACTTTCTAGTTGTAGCTACACTGAGAGTAAAAGGTAGATGGGATACAAGGAGAATAGAAGCATCAGGGAAGAGAGAGGTGAAGGTTTATAAACTAAAAGAGGAGGCAGTTAGGGTAAGATATAAACAGCTATTGGAGGATAGATGGGCTAATGAGAGCATAGGCAATGGGGTCGAAGAGGTATGGGGTAGGTTTAAAAATGTAGTGTTAGAGTGTTCAGCAGAAGTTTGTGGTTACAGGAAAGTGGGTGCAGGAGGGAAGAGGAGCGATTGGTGGAATGATGATGTAAAGAGAGTAGTAAGGGAGAAAAAGTTAGCATATGAGAAGTTTTTACAAAGTAGAAGTGATGCAAGGAGGGAAGAGTATATGGAGAAAAAGAGAGAAGTTAAGAGAGTGGTGAAGCAATGTAAAAAGAGAGCAAATGAGAGAGTGGGTGAGATGTTATCAACAAATTTTGTTGAAAATAAGAAAAAGTTTTGGAGTGAGATTAACAAGTTAAGAAAGCCTAGAGAACAAATGGATTTGTCAGTTAAAAATAGGAGAGGAGAGTTATTAAATGGAGAGGTAGAGGTATTGGGAAGATGGAAGGAATATTTTGAGGAATTGTTAAATGTTGATGAAGATAGGGAAGCTGTGATTTCGTGTATAGGGCAAGGAGGAATAACATCTTGTAGGAGGGAGGAAGAGCCAGTTGTGAGTGTGGGGGAAGTTCGTGAGGCAGTAGGTAAAATGAAAGGGGGTAAGGCAGCCGGGATTGATGGGATAAAGATAGAAATGTTAAAAGCAGGTGGGGATATAGTTTTGGAGTGGTTGGTGCAATTATTTAATAAATGTATGGAAGAGGGTAAGGTACCTAGGGATTGGCAGAGAGCATGCATAGTTCCTTTGTATAAAGGCAAAGGGGATAAAAGAGAGTGCAAAAATTATAGGGGGATAAGTCTGTTGAGTGTACCTGGTAAAGTGTATGGTAGAGTTATAATTGAAAGAATTAAGAGTAAGACGGAGAATAGGATAGCAGATGAACAAGGAGGCTTTAGGAAAGGTAGGGGGTGTGTGGACCAGGTGTTTACAGTGAAACATATAAGTGAACAGTATTTAGATAAGGCTAAAGAGGTCTTTGTGGCATTTATGGATTTGGAAAAGGCGTATGACAGGGTGGATAGGGGGGCAATGTGGCAGATGTTGCAAGTGTATGGTGTAGGAGGTAGGTTACTGAAAGCAGTGAAGAGTTTTTACGAGGATAGTGAGGCTCAAGTTAGAGTATGTAGGAAAGAGGGAAATTTTTTCCCAGTAAAAGTAGGCCTTAGACAAGGATGTGTGATGTCACCGTGGTTGTTTAATATATTTATAGATGGGGTTGTAAGAGAAGTAAATGCGAGGGTCTTGGCAAGAGGCGTGGAGTTAAAAGATAAAGAATCACACACAAAGTGGGAGTTGTCACAGCTGCTCTTTGCCGATGACACTGTGCTCTTGGGAGATTCTGAAGAGAAGTTGCAGAGATTGGTGGATGAATTTGGTAGGGTGTGCAAAAGAAGAAAATTAAAGGTGAATACAGGAAAGAGTAAGGTTATGAGGATAACAAAAAGATTAGGTGATGAAAGATTGAATATCAGATTGGAGGGAGAGAGTATAGAGGAGGTGAACGTATTCAGATATTTGGGAGTGGACGTGTCAGCGGATGGGTCTATGAAAGATGAGGTGAATCATAGAATTGATGAGGGAAAAAGAGTGAGTGGTGCACTTAGGAGTCTGTGGAGACAAAGAACTTTGTCCTTGGAGGCAAAGAGGGGAATGTATGAGAGTATAGTTTTACCAACGCTCTTATATGGGTGTGAAGCTTGGGTGATGAATGTTGCAGCGAGGAGGAGGCTGGAGGCAGTGGAGATGTCATGTCTGAGGGCAATGTGTGCTGTGAATATAATGCAGAGAATTCGTAGTTTGGAAGTTAGGAGGAGGTGCGGGATTACCAAAACTGTTGTCCAGAGGGCTGAGGAAGGGTTGTTGAGGTGGTTCGGACATGTAGAGAGAATGGAGCGAAACAGAATGACTTCAAGAGTGTATCAGTCTGTAGTGGAAGGAAGGCGGGGTAGGGGTCGGCCTAGGAAGGGTTGGAGGGAGGGGGTAAAGGAGGTTTTGTGTGCGAGGGGCTTGGACTTCCAGCAGGCATGCGTGAGCGTGTTTGATAGGAGTGAATGGAGACAAATGGTTTTTAATACTTGACGTGCTGTTGGAGTGTGAGCAAAGTAACATTTATGAAGGGATTCAGGGAAACCGGCAGGCCGGACTTGAGTCCTGGAGATGGGAAGTACAGTGCCTGCACTCTGAAGGAGGGGTGTTAATGTTGCAGTTTAAAAACTGTAGTGTAAAGCACCCTTCTGGCAAGACAGTGATGGAGTGAATGATGGTGAAAGTTTTTCTTTTTCGGGCCACCCTGCCTTGGTGGGAATCGGCCGGTGTGATAATAAAAAAAAAAAATAATAATATATAGTAATAATAATAAGTGAATACTATTGAGATAGTAAACTGATTCACGAAATCGTAATGACACGATTGCAAATAAACCATACCACGGGCGGGGATAGAACCCGCGGTTTAGTTTTATGACTCTGACCGCTGGTTCTATCCCCGCCCGTGGCATGGTTTGAGATAGTAAACTATCTGGTTCATAGTCGTAAGGTAAAACTGAATTAATAAAGTCATCATTATGTAACATTACTAGCATTAACGATGCTTTACTTTCAAGGATTTTATTATGAAGAAAACACATGCTGCGGGACAAGCTTTTGTTGCTGCAACGTTTCGCTCAGTGACTTAATACAACTGTACAGAGTGATGCAATGTCTCACCTGTGTCGTCGTCTTTACATCATTCATATCATTCATGAATTACTGTGATTTTATTCACGAGAAAGCGGTAAACACGTCCGGGTCATACACTGGCTATGGAATGAGAAGTAATGAGGGTCGATCCGAGGAAGGAGAGGGTAGATCCATTTCCATGAATTAAGAGCCCTTTGCCAGCATCAAACACCCACCTTTAAAAGGTCTAATTTCAAAGAATAAATCTAAATCATAATTCCATTGAAAATTTTGAATGTGGCAAAATATATATTCAAAGATAAAAAAAAAACAATCACAAATATTTTATATTTTCTTTAAAAATTTACATCACAATTGAAAGGATAATACCAGGATGATAATACAAAGATTATGATACCTTCAAAATTACCAGGATGATAATACAAAGATTATGATACCTTCAAAATTACCAGGATGATAATACAAAGATTATGATACCTTCAAAATTACCAGGATGATAATACAAAGATTATGATACCTTCAAAATTACCAGAATGATAATACAAAGATTATGATACCTTCAAAATTACCAGGATGATAATACAAAGATTATGATACCTTCAAAATTACCAGGATGATAATACAAAGATTATGATACCTTCAAAATTACCAGGATGATAATACAAAGATTATGATACCTTCAAAATTACCAGAATGATAATACAAAGATTATGATACCTTCAAAATTACCAGGATGATAATACAAAGATTATGATACCTTCAAAATTACCAGGATGATAATACAAAGATTATGATACCTTCAAAATTACCAGGATGATAATACAAAGATTATGATACCTTCAAAATTACCAGGATGATAATACAAAGATTATGATACCTTCAAAATTACCAGGATGATAATACAAAGATTATGATACCTTCAAAATTACCAGAATGATAATACAAAGATTATGATACCTTCAAAATTACCAGGATGATAATACAAAGATTATGATACCTTCAAAATTACCAGGATGATAATACAAAGATTATGATACCTTCAAAATTACCAGGATGATAATACAAAGATTATGATACCTTCAAAATTACCAGGATGATAATACAAAGATTATGATACCTTCAAAATTACCAGAATGATAATACAAAGATTATGATACCTTCAAAATTACCAGGATGATAATACAAAGATTATGATACCTTCAAAATTACCAGGATGATAATACAAAGATTATGATACCTTCAAAATTACCAGGATGATAATACAAAGATTATGATACCTTCAAAATTACCAGAATGATAATACAAAGATTATGATACCTTCAAAATTACCAGGATGATAATACAAAGATTATGATACCTTCAAAATTACCAGGATGATAATACAAAGATTATGATACCTTCAAAATTACCAGGATGATAATACAAAGATTATGATACCTTCAAAATTACCAGGATGATAATACAAAGATTATGATACCTTCAAAATTACCAGGATGATAATACAAAGATTATGATACCTTCAAAATTACCAGAATGATAATACAAAGATTATGATACCTTCAAAATTACCAGGATGATAATACAAAGATTATGATACCTTCAAAATTACCAGGATGATAATACAAAGATTATGATACCTTCAAAATTACCAGGATGATAATACAAAGATTATGATACCTTCAAAATTACCAGGATGATAATACAAAGATTATGATACCTTCAAAATTACCAGAATGATAATACAAAGATTATGATACCTTCAAAATTACCAGGATGATAATACAAAGATTATGATACCTTCAAAATTACCAGGATGATAATACAAAGATTATGATACCTTCAAAATTACCAGGATGATAATACAAAGATTATGATACCTTCAAAATTACCAGAATGATAATACAAAGATTATGATACCTTCAAAATTACCAGAATGATAATCTAAAAGTTGATATAAAATTTACAAGATAGACAGCATGCAAAAAAAAAAAAATTGATTAAGAAATGGGAGTCAAATTAACGTCAGTGAAAATAATTTACAAAGTTCTAACAATACATGTAATAAGGCAGACACACTGTAGTGGTTACACACTGACTGTAACACAAACATGATCATTATTATGAAGGTGTGGAAGTGTATCAGCCAGTACAATATATGAAGATAATGTGAAGTGTGAATCAATGATGCAGCTGGGTGAGACGTGCACGGGTGCTCGCGCGCACGCACACACACCCACACACACACACACACACACACACACACACACACACACACACACACACACACACACACACACACAGGCTGCAGGCCTGGTCCAGCAATTGGCTCCTGGAGTTCAACCCCACCAAGTGCAAAGTCATGAAGATTGGGGAAGGGCAAAGAAGACCGCAGACGGAGTACAGTCTAGGGGGCCAGAAACTACAAATCTCACTCAAAGAAAAAGATCTTGGGGTGAGTATAACACCAGGCACATCTCCTGAGGCGCACATCAACCAAATAACTGCTGCAGTATATGGGCGCCTAGCAAACCTCAGAACAGCATTCCGACATCTTAATAAGGAATCGTTCAGGACCCTGTACACCGTGTACGTTAGGCCCGTATTGGAGTATGCGGCACCAGTTTGGAACCCACACCTAGCCAAGCACGTAAAGAAACTAGAGAAAGTGCAAAGGTTTGCAACAAGGCTAGTCCCAGAGCTAAGGGGCATGTCCTACGAGGAGAGCTTAAGGGAAATCGACCTGACGACACTTGAGGACAGGAGAGATAGGGAAGGGGGACATGATTACGACATATCAAATACTGAGAGGAATTGACAAGGAGGACAAAGACAGAATGTCCCAGAGATGGGACACAGCAACAAGGGGACACAGTTGGAAATTGAAGACACAGATGAATCACAGGGATGTTAGGAAGTATTTCTTCAGTCACAGAGTAGTCAGGAAGTGGAATAGTTTGAGAAGTGATGTAGTGGAGGGATGATTCATTCATAGTTTTAAGCAGAGGTATGATGAAGCTCATGGTGCAGGAAGAGTGACCCAGAAGCTATGACTCGACCCCTGCAACCACAAGTGAGTACAACTAGGTGAGTACACTCACGCACGCACGCGTCTAAAGATTAGTTCAAAGGTTATTCCAGAAGTTAGGGAACGAACGTTACGAATGTAGAATGCATATGCTAGACCGCACGACACTAGAAAAAGTAAGAAAATGAGGAGATACGACCACAACATACAAGATACTAAGCATAATAGAAAAGGTAGACACGGACGTTGGACAACCTGTTGACAAAACAAAGAGAAAACAGATGAAAACAAAACAGATTCGTAGCATCGTTGGATTTTAATAATAATAATAATAATAATAATATTATTATTATTGAAAGAGATGGTTTAGTTTCTAATGATGGATGAAAAGCATCCGAAACGTCAATATCATATCTCCCCTATCTCTCCTGTCCTCTAGTGTCGTCAGGTCGATTTCCCTTAACCTCTCATCGTAGGACATTCCCCTTAGCTCTGGGACTAGTCTTGTTGCAAACCTCTGCACTTTCTCTAATTTCCTTACATGCTTGGCTAGGTGTGGGTTCCAAACTGGTGCCGCATACTACAATATGGGCCTAACGTACACAATGTACAGGATCCTGAACGATTCCATATTAAGATGCCGGAATGCTGTTCTTACCTCTGCTAGACGCCCATATGCTGCAGCAGTTATTTGGTTGATGTGCGCCTCAGATGTGCTCGATGTTATACTCATTCCAAGATCCTTTTCCTTGAGTGAGGTTTGTTGTCTCTGGCCCCCTATACTGTACTCCGTCTGAGGTCTTCTTTGCCCCTCCCTAATGTTCATGACTTTTGCACTTGGTGGGGTTGAACTTCAGGAGCCAGTTTCTGGACCAGGCCTGCAGCTTGTCCAGATCCCTCTGAAGTTCTGCCTGGTCCTCGTCCGACTGAATTCTTCTCATCAACTTCACATCATCTGCAAACAGGGACACATCGGAGTCTATTCCTTTCGTCATGTCATTTACAAATACCAGAAACAGTACTGGTCCTAGGACTGACCCCTGTGGAACCACGCTCATCACAGGCGCCCACTTTGACACCTCGCTACGTACCATAACTCGCTGTCTTCCTGACAGGTATTTCCTGATCCATTGCAGTGCCTTCCCTGTTATCCCTGCCTGGTCCTCCAGCTTTTGCACTAATCTCTTGTGTGGAATTGTGTAAAACGCCTACTTACAGTCCAAGAAAATGTAATCTACTCACCCTCTCTCTCTCTTGTCTTACTGTTGTCACCCTGTCATAGAACTTCATTAGGTTTGTGACACAGGATTTCCCGTCACTGAAACCGTGCTGGGTGTCGTTGATAACCTAATTTCTTTCTAGGTGCTCCACCACTTCTCTCCTGATAATATTCTCCATGACTTTGCATACTAAGTATGTCAGTGACACTGGTCTGTAGTTTAGTACTTCGTGTCTCTCTCCCGTTTTAAAAATTGGGACTACATTTGCTGTCTTCCATACCTCAGGCAGTTGCCCTGTTTCGATAGATGTGTTGAAGATTGTTGTTAGTGGTACACATAGCACCTCTGCTCCCTTTCTCAGGACCCATGGAGAGATGTTATCCGGTCCCATCGCCTTTGAAGTGTCTAGCTCGCTCAGCAGCCTCTTCACTTCTTCCTCAGTTGTATCTATTGTGTCCAATATTTGATGGTGCACCCCACCTGTTTGTCTTTCTGGAGTCCCTTCTGTCTCCTCTGTGAGCACTTCTTTGAATCTCCTGTGATCTTCCCTTCTTTCTTCCTCAGCCTGATTACTTGGTCCTTGACTGTTGTTTTCCTCCTGATATGGTTGTACAACAGCTTCGGGTTAGATTTGGCTTTAGTTGCTATGTCATTTTCGTATTGCCGTTGGGTATTCCTTCTTACCTGAGCATATTCTTTTCTGGGTCTACGACTTCCTTCCTTATTCTCCTGGGTTCTTTGCCTTCTATACTTCTTCCATTCTCTGGTACACTTGGTTTTGGCCTCTCTACAGATTTGGGTGTACCAAGGGCTCATCCTGGCTTTCTCGTTATTTGTTACCCTTGGGTACAAACCTCTCCTGAGCTTCCTTGCATATTGTTGTCACATATTCCATCATCTCGTTTACTGACTTTCCTGCCAGTTCTCTGTCCCACTGAATCCTGTGCAGGAAATTCTCCATGCCTGTGTAGTCCTCTCTCATGTAGTTTGGCTTCATTCGTCCTGCCCTTCCTGTTTTTCTCTCCACTTGCAACTCTATGCATTCGAAGCTCAGAACCACGTGATCACTGGCCCCGAGGGGTCTTTCATATGTGATGTCCTCAATATCTGCACTACTCAAGGTGAATACTAGGTCCAGTCTTACTGATTCATCGTCTCCTCTCCTCTCTGGTAGTGTTCCTTACGTGTTGGTACATGAGGTTTTCCAGTACCACCTCCATCATCTTAACCCTTCACGCTTCTGGGCCCCCATGTGGCTTCAGATTCTCCCATCGATTGCCTTGTGGTTGAAGTCACCCATAATCAGCAGCTTTGCCCTGCTCGCATGAGCCCTTCTAGCCACTTCAGCCAGTGTGTCGACCATTGCTCTATCATTCTCATCACACTTGCCTTGGCCTCCTGCTGCTCTGTGGTGGGTTATACATCACTGCAATTACTACCTTGGGACCTCCAGATTGAAGTGTTCCTTACACAAATACCCCACACATAGAAGAGAGGAGCCTACGACAACGTTTCGGTCCGACTTGAACCATTTTCTAAATGGTCCAAGTCGGACCGTAACGTCGTCACAAGCTCCTCTCTTATATGTGCGCGTTATTTGTGTATTGTTCCAGTCATGGTATTGTGCCTTTTTTGTTATTTATGAAGTGTTCCTAATATGTAATTTCTTGCTTCTCCTCTGCTCTATCAAGCTCATCAAAATCCCATCGGTTTTTGATAAGCAGTGCGACTCCTCCACCCTCTCTGTTCCCTCTGTCTTTTCCCAGGATCTGATATCCTGTTGGAAAGTTGGTATCTGTTATCATTTCTGTGACAGCTATGATGTCCGGTGAGGCCTTTTTGACTCTTTCGTGCCACTCCTTCCATTTATTCGTTATTCCATCAGCGCTGGTGAGAGAGAGAGAGAGAGAGAGAGAGAGAGAGAGAGAGAGAGAGAGAGAGAGAGAGCGAAGGGATGGGGAGGAAAGGTGTCCGATACCCGGTTCCACTTCATGGTCAGCGAGAAGAGAACTTCTACACAACAAGACGGGCAGCCAACACCAACTACATTCTGTACCATTCTCAAGAACATCACTTCATCTGAGATCATTTATTCCTAGAATGACTCAAGTCTGGTACATATTCGTACATAATACATAACATTCATGAAATAAAGTCAGTTGACCAAATAAAATTGCTGGCCCAAAGATGACTCCAACTTCACCCTATTCCCTATATATCTTTCAATAAAAAAACTTTCAAATGAGCTGAGGTAGGTAACAGTTCTTAGCTTGTAAACAAAGGCAGGAACACTTAACCAAGCCCTGTAAAACCCTTGTTCAGGCAGAGGCGCTGTTCAGTTTAGAATGGTGGAGGTTGGACGCTGTACACACTAGCAGCAAAACACACACACTACTATACCAGCCAAGTTAGCAACATTACGGAGATACAATGAAAAAAACAACAACCTCGAAACGAACATACACAAAATAACTACAAACAAAAAACACAAAATTCGTCACTTCCCCATAGGCATTAGGCCTGGTCTCAGGTAATTACCAGGTACCTGACAATCACGCCACCACGCCCACTACCTTCAATTATTTATCACGGACCAACCCCGTCTACGGACCTCGACACCCTGTTATTACGCAGGTAGGCTGTGGTTAACCTGTCCCAGGAACATGTAGGCTGTAGAATATGTAGGAGAGTATAGTATGTAGGGTGTGTGCTGGTGGAAGGTTGACTGGTTGACTGTGAGAGTGAACTGCGGAGGATAAATGAGAGGTGAATTATGGTGGATGACTGAGAGTCAACCATAGTGGTTGACTGTAAGTTAACCACTATGGTTGACTTAACAGTTAACCTTGGTGGATGACTGGGAGTAAACTGAGAAAATGAACTAAGTTAACTTAGACTGACTGGGACTATAAAGGAAGTCTTGTGTAACATAGGCGACTCCATTACGCAAACAGGAAGATATGAGAACGGATGGACGAAACAAGAGGAGCATCAACGGAAAGAGAAGTAACTGGAACAGGAACAGGAAGAGGATAGGAAGGAAGGGTGATTGAAGAAACATGGAGAAAGTGAAGGAAGTGAACAGGAACTGCAAAACACACACACACACACACACACACACACACACACACACACACATGAAAATACAATACTATAATTACTATAAAATAATATATCTTATAATAGCTCCTAGGATCATCGCCCCTGCGGCTTGGTCACTTGAATTGAAAGGTATAAGACAGATGCCGGAAAGCAGAAGGTACACTGAATGTAAGTAGAAGCGTATAAGACTGTTACCTGTCATCTCACATGTTCATGAGAAAGACAGACTAGCCAGAGTGTAAGAATTTAACAGGCTTCTGTATCACTCTAGTATGATAGAATGGTAGACCTCGCTAGACAGTTTAATTTTATACATCAATTCTCTCTAATTATACTATGAGCTCACATTAATGATAGGTAGTGTGTATTAAGTTCGCACCAAGAATAGGCAAGGTGTATGAAGATCACACTAAGGACCTGGCAAGCTTGACTCAGTGGCTTAGGCCGGTAGGTGACTTGGACCTGCCTCGCATGGGCCAGCAGGCCTGCTACAGTGCTCCTTCTTTAGTATGTTCTTATAGGCAAGGTGTATTTAACTCACACTAATGATAGGCAAAGTGTATTAAGATCACACTAATAATAGGTAGAGTGCATTAAGCTCACACTAATGATAAGATTTGTTAAGAAAAGGTTCAAGAACAAGTGTGCAACCAATGTGACATTTTGTGACAACGTTTCGCTCTCCAGGAACTTCGTCAAGCCAATACAAATAATACATGGGCGCAGAGGGTATACATAGGTATCAAAGTGAGGTGAACGAATAAGAGCACCGCTGTAGGATAGTTGCAGCAGCAGCACCACCACCACCAGTAGTAGTAGTAGTAGTAGCAGTAGTAGTAGTAGTAGTAGTAGTAGTCACAGTAGTAGTAGCAGTAGTAGTCGTAGTAGTAGCAGTAGTCGTAGTAGTAGCAGTAGTAGTCGTAGTAGTAGTAGCAGTAGTAGAAGTAAAGATTACTCTTGGTTGCTGTGTGATGATGGTTTTCCTTGTTTTAGGAACTCTTGCTAATACTTCAGAGATGATGACGCTGCCTTTACTCTGTTTAACAGTGTTGGAAATAGTAATTAATGATGATTTGAGACATTTTCGACGTCGAGAATTTGGTTCTTTAATCAGTAGGCGAATGTCATTGAATCGCATGAAATGATTGGTGGAGTTACCGTGTTATACACATGCTTTGTTCAAACTGTCACTTCTGCATGCAATGACGTGTTCACTCAAAAGTATTCCAGGCCTCTCGCTGTTTCCTCGACGTATATCTTTTTACAGCCTCCGCAATGTATTGACTGGTTCAAGGTTCTTTGATGGATGCAATGGTGACTCTGGTATTGACTTGCCAGTACTTTTGGAGACGTTCAAGGCATCCTTGCTGTTGGGAAGGATTATAACTTTGCTTAGTGTTAATGTGTGGGGAATTAATTATTTGAAGGGTTCGTTTCTTGCAGTTCTTCATGAAAAGGGAAAATATAGCTCGGTTAGAAAGTATGTGAAGGTTAGGTAGGTCTGCGGGATGCTTGTACCAACAGCCTGGTTCAGCAGACAATCAACACTGAAATCCGGTGTCAGACCCAGCTGTAGAACTACTCTCAAAATGAGTTACAGGTATGTCTTCTGCCTCTAATTCTGCCTACTCCTCTTCCTATTCCACCTACTCCTCTTCCTATTCTGCCTACTCCTCTTCCTATTCCGCCTACTCTTCCTATTCTGCCTACTCCTCCTCCTATTCTGCCTACTCCTATTCCGACTATTCCTCTTCCTATTCCGCCTACTCCTCTTCCAATTCCGCCTAGTCTTCCTATTCCTCCTCCTCCTCGTCTACCATCTTACTCTTCTTTCTCCAGGTCTCTGTCTCTGCCAGATCTTCCTTCTCATCCCCAGAAATGCCCCTTCCTCCCCTGACCCACTCTTCACCCTCCCCTATCCTCGTCCTACCCACTCCACCATCAGAAACCCCTTCCCCACTCTCCTCAGATCTTCCTCCCACGCCCTCCTTACATCTTCAATCCCCCACTCTACTCAGACATTTCTCCCCAGCCTCCAAAGACCTCCCCCCTCCCTCCTAACATCCCTCCCCACCTCCTCACGAGCAAGTAATTGAATATACAACATGACACCATCATTTCCCCTCGAAAAGTATCTCTACTTCCTTCACCTCAGGAGAGAGAAGAGGTGGGAGAGGGGAGGAAGGAGAGGGGAGGAGGGAGAAGGAAAGCGAGGAGAGAGCAGGGGGTTGTGGAAAGAGAGAAGGAAGAGGAAATGGCGGCGTGAGGAAAGGGTAATAGGATGGTTAATGAAGAATGGATAGGAGAGGGTAGAGGTAGGGAGGAAGGAGGTGGAAGGGAGAAGGTAAGGATGCAGGGAAGTGGAGGAGGGAGGACAGTGTGGACGGATGCCATGAATAAGGGATATATATATATATATATATATATATATATATATATATATATATATATATAAAATGTCGTGCCGAATAGGCAGAACTTGCGATCTTGGCTTAAATAGCAACGTTCATCTTGCCATATAGGACAAGTGAAAATTTGTGTATGCAATAATTTCGCCAAAATCATTCTAAACCTATAAAAAAAAGTATATTTCATTGTGTCTGTTTAGTATTAAATTATTGTAAACAAATCTAAAATATATTTAGTTGGGTTAGGCTAAAATAAATTGTTCTTGTTATAATAAGGTTAGGTAAGTTTTCTAAGATTCTTTTGGTGCAAAATTACAAAAAATTACATTAACATTAATGAAAAAAATATATCTTCAAACGTGTAAAAGAAAATTTCAGAAAGGACTTAATTTTAAATTAGTTCTTGCTAATTGACCAGTTTTACATATTCGGCACGACATATATATATATATATATATATATATATATATATATATATATATATATATATATATATATATATATATATTTTAGGTGGTGGTTTGGTAGACAGCAACCACCCAGGGAGGTACTACCGTCCTGCCAGGTGAGTGTAAAACGAAAGCCTGTAATTGTTTTACATGATGGTAGGATTGCTGGTGTCTTTTGTCTGTCTCATAAACATGCAAGGTTTCAGGTACGTCTTGCTACTTCTACTTACACTTAGGTCACACTACACATACATGTACAAGCATATATATATATACACACCTCTGGGTTTTCTTCTATTTTCTTTCTAGTTCTTGTTCTTGTTTATTTCCTCTTATCTCCATGGGGAAGTGGAACAGAATTCTTCCTCCGTAAGCCATGCGTGTTGTAAGAGGCGACTAAAATGCCGGGAGCAAGGGGCTAGTAACCCCTACTCCTGTATAAATTACTAAATTTAAAAAGAGAAACTTTTGTTTTTCTTTTTTGGCCACCCTGCCTCGGTGGGATACGGCCAGAGGGATGCTTTACACTACAGTTATAAAATGCAACATTAACACCCCCTTTTATATATATATATATATATATATATATATATATATATATATATATATATATATATATATATATATATATATATATATATATATGTCGTGCCGAATATGTAAAACTGGTCAATTAGCAAGAACTCATTTAAAATTAAGTCCTTTCTGAAATTTTCTTTTACACGTTTAAATATATATTTTTTTCATTAATGTTAATGTAAATTTTTTTTTAATTTTGCACCAAAAGAATCTTAGAAAACTTACCTAACCTTATTATAACAAGAGCAATTTATTTTAGCCTAACCCAACTAAATATATTTTGTTGTTAGGTAAGACACATATGCAACAGTTAGGTATCTTTATTATGAAACGTTTCGCCTACACAGTAGGCTTCTTCAGTCGAGTACAGAAAAGTTGATAGAAGCAGAAGATACTTGAAGACGATGTAATCAGTCCATCACCCTTAAAGTTTTGAGGTGGTCAGTCCCTCAGTCTGTGTTGCAGTGTCTGACAGATTGAACATTAAAATGGTATAAAATACCGACAGGTTGTTAGGTAAGACACATATGCAACAGTTAGGTATCTTTATTATGATATATATTTTAGATTTGTTTACAGTAATTTGATACTAAACAAACACAGTGAAATATATTTTGTTCGTTAGGTTCAGAATGATTTTGGCGAAATTATTGCATACACAAATTTTCATTTGTCCTATATGGCAAGATGAGCGTTGCTATTTAAGCCAAGATCGCAAGTTCTGCCTATTCGGCACGACACACACACACATATATATATATATATATATATATATACATATATATATATATATATATATATATATATATATATATATATATATTATATATATATATATATTTTTTTTATATATATATAGGGGTCCACCTCTGGTGTAAATTGTGGGACCCATAGCCTCGGAGAAGTGGATAAAAAGGCTTCAAGGAAGAATATTTGGATTTCTTCCTGAAGCCATTTGAATATTCCACTTCCCCTACCACCCCATCTTTTAAACTATTTTTTTTTTTACCAATAGGAATATATATATATATATATATATATATATATATATATATATATATATATATATATATATATATATATATATATATATATATATATATATATATAAGGAGGGGTGTTAATGTTGCATTTTATAACTGTAGTGTAAGCGCGCCTCTGGCAAGACAGTGATGGAGTGAATGATGAAAGTTTTTCTTTTTCGGGCCACCCTGCCTTGGTGGGAGAAGGCCGATGTGTTAATAAAAAAAAGTAATGAAAGTAGTTTGTTAGATTATATATTGGTGGATAAAAGGATGATGGGTAGGCTCCAGGAAGTACACGTTTATAGAGGGGCAACTGATATATCGGATCATTATTTAGTTGTAGCTACAGTTAGAGTAAGAGGTAGATGGGAAACGAAGAAAATGGCAACAACAAGTAAGAAGGAGGTGAAAGTGTATAAACTAAGGGAGGAAGAAGTTCGGGTGAGATATAAGCGACTATTGGCAGAAAGGTGGGCTAGTGCAAAGATGAGTAGTGGGGGGGTTGAAGAGGGTTGGAATAGTTTTAAAAATGCAGTATTAGAATGTGGGGCAGAAGTTTGTGGTTATAGGAGGGTGGGTGCAGGAGGAAAGAGGAGTGATTGGTGGAATGATGAAGTAAAGGTTGTGATAAAAAAGAAAAAGTTAGCTTTTGAGAGGTTTTTACAAAGCAGAAGTGTTATAAGAAGAGCAGAGTATATGGAAAGTAAAAGAAAGGTGAAGAGAGTGGTGAGAGAGTGCAAAAGGAGAGCAGATGATAGAGTGGGAGAGGCACTGTCAAGAAATTTTGATGAAAATAAGAAAAAAAATTTGGAGTGAGGTAAACGAGTTAAGAAAGCCTAGAGAAAGTATGGATTTGTCAGTTAAAAACAGAGTAGGGGAGTTATTAGATGGGGAGAGGGAGGTATTAGGTAGATGGCGAGAATATTTTGAGGGACTTTAAAATGTCGACGAAGAAAGGGAGGTGGTAATTTCATGCACTGGCCAGGGATGTATACCATCTTTTAGTAGTGAAAAACAGGATGCGAGTTTGGGAGAGGTGCGTGAGGCATTACGTAGAATTAAAGGGGGTAAAGCAGCTGGAACTGACGGGATCATGACAGAAATGTTAAAAGCAAGGGGGGATATAGTGTTGGAGTGGTTGGTATTTTTGTTTAATAAATGTATGAAAGAGGGGAAGATACCTTGGGAGTGGCAAAGAGCATGTATAGTCCCTTTATATAAAGGGAATCGGGACATAAAAGACTGTAAAAATTTTAGAGGAATAAGTTTACTGAGTATACCAGGAAAAGTATACGGTAGGGTTATTATTGAAAGAATTAGAGTTAAGATAGAATGTAGAATTGCGGATGAGCAATGAGGTTTCAGAGTGGGTAGGGGATGTGTAGATCAAGTATTTACATTGAAGCATATATGTGAACAGTATTTAGATAAAGGTAGGGAAGTTTTTATTGCATTTATGGATTTAGAAAAGGCATATGATAGAGTGGATAGGGAAGCAATGTGGCAGATGTTACAAGTATATGGAATAGGTGGTAAGTTACTAAATGCTGTAAAGTTTTTTTATGAGGATAGTGAGACTCAGGTTAGGGTGTGTAGAAGAGAGGGAGACTACTTCCCAGTAAAAGTAGGTCTTAAACAGGGATGTGTAATGTCACCACGGCTGTTTAATATATTTATAGATGGGGTTGTAAAAGAAGTAAATGCTAGGGTATTCAGGAGAGGGTTGGGATTAAATTATGGGGAATCAAAGACAAAATGGGAATTGACACAGTTACTTTAGCTGATGATACTGTGCTTATGGCAGATTCTAAAGAAAAATTACATAGGTTAGTGGACGAGTTTGGGAGTGTGTGTAAAGGTAGAAAGTTGAAAGTGAACATAGAAAAGAGTAAGGTGATGAGGGTATCAAATGATCTAGATAAAGAAAAATTGGATATCAAATTGGGGAGGAGTATGGAAGAAGTGAACGTTTTCAGATATTTGGAAGTTGACGTGTCAGCGGATGGATTTATGAAGGATGAGGTTAATCATAGAATTGATGAAGGAAAAAAGGCGAGTGGTGCGTTGAGGTATATGTGGAGACAACAAACGTTATCTATGGAGGCAAAGAAGGGAATGTATGAAAGTATAGTAGTACCAACACTCTTATATGGGTGTGAAGCTTGGGTTGTAAATGCTGCAGCGAGGAGGAAGTTGGAGGTAATGGAGATGTCCTGTCTAAGGGCAATGTGTGGTGTAAATATTATGCAGAAAATTCGGAGTGTGGAAATTAGGAGAAGGCGTGGAGTTAATAAAAGTATTAGTCAGAGGGCTGAAGAGGGGTTGTTGAGGTGGTTTGGTCATTTAGAGAGAATGGATCAAAGAAGAATGACATGGAGAGCGTATAAATCTGTAGGGGAAGGAAGGCGGGGTAGGGGTCGTCCTCGAAAAGGTTGGAAGGAAGGGGTAAAGGAGGTTTTGTGGGAGAGGGGCTTGAACTTCCAGCAAGCGTGCGTGAGCGTGTTAGATAGGAGTAAATGGAGACGAATGGTATTTGGGACCTGACGATCTGTTGGAGTGTGAGCAAGGTAATATTTAGTGAAGGGATTCAGGGAAGCCGGTTATTTTTATATAGCCGGACTTAAGTCCTGGAAATGGGAAGTACAATGCCTGCACTCTAAAGGAGGGGTTCGGGATGTTAGCAATTTGGAGGAATATGTTGTGTATCTTTATACGTATATCCTTCTAAACTGTTGTATTCTGGGCACCTCTGCAAAAACAGTGATTATGTGTGAGGTGAAAGTGTTGAATGATGATGAAAGTATTTTCTTTTTTGGGATTTTCTTTCTTTTTGGGTCACCCTGCCTCAGTGGGGGACGGCCGACATGTTAAATATATATATATATATATATATATATATATATATATATATATATATATATATATATCTATATATATATATATATTTATATATATATATGAAGGAGGGGTGTTAATGTTGCAGTTTAAAAACTGTAGTGTAAAGCACCCTTCTGGCAAGACAGTGATGGAGTGAATGATGGTGAAAGTTTTTCTTTTTCGGGCCACCCTGCCTTGGTGGGAATCGGCCGGTGTGATAATAAAAAAAAAAAAAATATATTAGTATTGTAACCACGAACAAGTGGTATTTAATCAATAACAACATTATGACTACCCGGGGAATCGAACCCGTTTTGTTTTAGCCCGCGTCATGGTGAGCGAAAATTCACGACGCTCTAACTAAATGGACCATCCAATCCATCTACTGGATGGTCCAGTGGGTTAGAACGCTGTGAATTTTCGCTCCCCCCATGAAGCGGGCTAAAACAACACGGATTCGATCCCCCGAGTAGTCGCAGTGTTGTTATTGCTGTATATATATATATATATATATATATATATATATATATATATATATATATAATTTATGTCGTGCCGAATATGTAAAACTGGTCATTTAGCAAGAACTCATTTAAAATTAAGTCCTTTCTAAAATTTTCTCTTATACGTTTAAAGATATATTTTTTTCATTATTGTTAATGTAAAAATTTATAATTTTCCACCAAAAGAATCTTAGAAAACTTACCTAACCTTATTATAACAAGCGCAATTTATTTTAGCCTAATCCAACTAAATATATTTTAGATACGTTTACAATAATTTAATACTGAACAAACACAGTGAAATATATTTTTTTCGTTAGGTTGAGAATGATTTTTGCGAAATTATTGCATACACAAATTTTCGCTTGCCTTATACGGCAAGAAGAGCGTTGCTATTTAAGCCAAAATCGTAAGTTTTACCTATTCCTCAAGACATAATAATGACCAAGCCACCACAGCATTGGTGACATGACAGTTATCACAAACCTGCCGTCAGACTACAAACCGTTTCATTATAAAAGACTTTAAATTCTGATTCCAAAAGTATCTGATTTGTTTTTAGGAAATTTCCTATCATCGTATAAAAGAATGTGTCTCGGAACCCCCCCCCCTCCCGTGAATCGATTAGAAGTAACCTACAGGTAACCTAATAATTTAGACGTCTGACTTTATATGAGCAGTGAAAGTTCTCTGTACATTCTCTCGAACTGCAATGCTGCCAGCCTTAACAGGGGGTGTTATTGTATAGTAATATTCCAGTCTAAAAAGTACAAGCCCCTTAAAATGTATCATCATATGACTAGAATATCTTGTTTTGAAGAATACTGTTAGGCAATTTACAATGTTCCTTGTTTTCTTACTCCGTGAACATGATTAGTTCTAGGTAAGACACATATGCAACAGTTAGGTATCTTTATTTTGAAACGTTTCGCCTACACAGTAGGCTTCTTCAGTCGAGTACAGAAAGGTTGATAGAAGCAGAAGATACTTGAAGACGATGTAATCAGTCCATCACCCTTAAAGTTTTGAGGTGGTCAGTCCCTCAGTCTGGAGAAGAGCATTGTTCCGTTGTCTGAAACAATATGAAGTTGAAGTGACAGAATCGGGCCTTATATAGTGCCAGGAGGTGAGACGTAGGTTGATTTGGGAGGGCAGGTCCTTCTCAAACCCAGCCGTTCTCACTAGTAGAGGTTGTCGAAGTAGATGGTCTGTACCAAGATACCCTTGTGTTGCAGTGTCTGACAGAATGAACATTAAAATGGTATAAAATACCGACAGATTGTTAGGTAAGACACATATGCAACAGTTAGGTATCTTTATTTTGAAACGTTTCGCCTACACAGTAGGCTTCTTCAGTCAACGGAACAATGCTCTTCTCCAGACTGAGGGACTGACCACCTCAAAACTTTAAGGGTGATGGACTGATTACATCGTCTTCAAGTATCTTCTGCTTCTATCAACCTTTCTGTACTCGACTGAAGAAGCCTACTGTGTAGGCGAAACGTTTCAAAATAAAGATACCTAACTGTTGCATATGTGTCTTACCTAACAATCTGTCGGTATTTTATACCATTTTAATGTTCATTCTGTCAGACACTGCAACACAAGGGTATCTTGGTACAGACCATCTACTTCGACAACCTCTACTAGTGAGAACGGCTGGGTTTGAGAAGGACCTGCCCTCCCAAATCAACCTACGTCTCACCTCCTGGCACTATATAAGGCCCGATTCTGTCACTTCAACTTCATATTGTTTCAGACAACGGAACAATGCTCTTCTCCAGACTGAGGGACTGACCACCTCAAAACTTTAAGGGTGATGGACTGATTACATCGTCTTCAAGTATCTTCTGCTTCTATCAACCTTTCTGTACTCGACTGAAGAAGCCTACTGTGTAGGCGAAACGTTTCAAAATAAAGATACCTAACTGTTGCATATGTGTCTTACCTAACAATCTGTCGGTATTTTATACCATTTTAATGTTCATGATTAGTTCTAGTTGTGTCCCATTCGTCTTCTTCCCAATGAATGACGTGATTCATTTGGTACACTATTTCAGTTTTTATTTTTGTATTTTATCATAGTACAACGGAGTAGGTGAAGTTTATTATAGCTAAATTATGGCTTTCTGAGGATCGCTAGAAGACACGGCTCAACAAATTCAAGGAATTACTGAAGGTCATGACTCAGGGTATATACACTGAGGTGTGTGCATCTCTGTGTACATACACGCAGAACTCTGTGTATACACAGTAAACAATGATATCCGAGCGTTTACTTTAATTACTATTTTAGGAATTTAAGTATACTTAATGTTAAATGTATATGTAATTTGCAGCCTTAATAATCCACGTGCAGTTGATAGACTTTTAACATATGTTAATTTAAAATGCTTGCCCAATATACTACCAAGAAAGCACAAACTGGTCCCCAGTTACCCATACACCCCTCACTCAGCATGTGAATCCCATCATATTGCTGCAAGCACACTCACGTATATGCGCATATATTTGCGGGTGTATATACCCATATAAGCACATATATACATATATATCGAAGAGAAACAAATAAGCTAGGGGACATAAATGGTCAGTGCACACACACAAGGTACATAATGACACATAGCGTGGGTCGGCATGGCTTTTTTATGACACTGGGAACGACATACTTGACACCTTATGAAAGAACTCGGTTGAGGCCACCTTTCCTGCTCGCTCTATATACAAATTTCCAAGACTGTCACCCAAAAAACAAGGTCAATAGTTTTTATGTTCCATTTCTAAGCAAGTTCGTGTGGGTATTCGTGCATAAAAAAGAGCCTAACGGATACGCTCTGAGCTTTGCTCAGACCTCTACAACACAGTTGTCCTCAAAGATTTGTTAAGTTATACCATGAATTAAGGAAAGATCCCAGACTTCACCTTACGAAACAGACAAAGCAAATGCAACAGTAATTATGGATAAGGTAGATTATAGGATTATAGGGGAAAAATGAACATGTTATTAGAAAACGGGGATACATACTTGCCCTTTAAGGAGGGAAAACGATATCTCACTATGATGCATCTTATGCACAGGCGAAAATAAATTTATGAGATTACAAAAAGAAAAAAAAATATATAACATATATACACTCAGTGGCCACTTGATTTGGGACACCCTTCTAGCACTAGGTAGGGTACCCATTTGCCTCCAGAAGAGCCTTAATTGTGTGTTGAATGGATTCAACAAGGTGCTGGGAACATTTTTTAGAAATTATCGCCCATATTGACCTAATAGTATCACGCAGTTGTTGCAGATATGTCGGCTGGACATTCATGCTCCGAATCTCTGACAGTCAGAGATTCACGCTAAAATGTGACCCTACCCTCTGTATGTCGCTGCGGAAATGGCGATTCATCAGACCAGGCAACATTTTTCCAATCTTCAACTGTTCAGTTTTAGTGAGCCTGTACCCACTGTGGTCCCGGTGTGATCTTCTGCTGCTGTAAACTATCCACTTCAAGGTTTGACGTGTTGTGCGTTCAGAGATCATCTTCTGTATACCAGTGTTATTTGAGTTACTGTCGCCTTCCTGTCAGCCTGAAATATCCTCGCCAATCTCTGATCTCTTACATTAACAAGGCATTTTCACCCACAGAACTGCCGCTCACCGGATGTTTTGCTTTTCACGCCCTTTTCTGTAAACTCTGGAGACTGTTGTAGGTGAAAATCTCAGATCAGCAGTTTCAGAGATATGTAAACCACTCCATCTAACACCAACAATCATTCCACGGTCAAAGTTCCATACGGATGTTCAGTCTGAACAACAACTGAACCTCTTAACCATGTGTGCATGGTTAAGAGGTTTTAAGCACTGAGGTGTTGCCACGTGATTGGCTGATTAGATATTTGCATTAACGAGCAGGTGTACAGGTGTACGTGGCCACTGTGTGTGTGTGTGTGTGTAATATACATCTTGATAATTTCACGTGAAAATAAATGACAGTAAAATATTATTAAGAAGGAACCAGCATCATTACATTATGTAAGATAGTCTCTGTAGTTGGAGAGTACAGGCACAAAAATATATGAACTGATCTCAACTGTGCGAACTACCACCAGCATCTTAATTGTCAAGTATTTTGTAGAGATGACCAATGACGTTACAGAATTGACACAATACGATCCCCTTTTGTATAATCAGACCAACGCACCAGATCGAAGGTGTTAAAATCTTACCGGAGTCATAACTGTTAACACAACACTGGCGTCGTTACCATGATTTAATATTTCTGTGATGATCATGCACACTTTTATTCAAACTTCTTCCAGTTTCCCCTACATTTTTTCCCGAGATGACTTGCAAGGGAGAAAATATACACCTCTCTTAATAGTGTCAATGGGTTTACTAAATCTAGTGACAACTACAAATACCCATCTTTTGAAGATGTCGTAGCTACTGAACCTATAGTGGAATGCTTGATGATATCCTCGTCGCCCTATTAAAGTTCACCTACTAGGACTGAGAGATTTCATTACCTTGAGTATGCAAGCTATTGTATTTGATGGAAAACAGCAGGAAAACAGCTAGCTTTCCTTCCCACAATGCATTTAAACAGAACAGCCACACAAGTGTCCGGGGCCAAAGAGTGTTCAATACTCCCACCAGCCATAAGGGGAATTACCAATAGACCCCTGGTTGTCTTCAAGAGGGAGCTGGACAATAGCCAAAGTCGGTGCCGGATCAGCCGGGCTGTGGTTCGTACGTTGGACCATGTGCAGCCAGCAGAAACAGCATAGTTGATCAGGCCCTGATCCACCGGGAGGCCTGTTCGTGGACAGGGCCGCGGGGGCGTTGATCCCCGGAATACCCTCCAGGTAGACACTGCAGGTGTTCCACAATTTAAGTCTCATATAGTGCAAAGTGACTGTACATTGCAGGTGTTCCCACAAAGTAAATCAACAGAATAAGGCAGCCACACACTGCAGGTGTTCTCACAATTAAATAAACTCACATTGCGGGTGTTCTCACAAAATAAACCCACACTGCAGGTGTTCTCACAATTAAATAAACTCACATTGCTGGTGTTCTCGCAATAAAATAAACCCACACTGCAGGTGTTCTCACAATAAAATAAACCCACACTGCGGGTGTTCTCACAATAAAATAAACCCACACTGCGGGTGTTATCACAAAATAAACCCACACTGCGGATGTTCTCACAATAAAATAAACCTACACTACGGGTGTTCTCACAAAATAAACCTATACTACAGGTGATCCCACAAAATAAACCCACACTACGGGTGTTCTCACAAAATAAACCTATACAACGGATGTTCCCACAAAATAAACCCACACTAGGGTGTTCCCACAATAAAATAAACCCGCACTACGGGTTTCTCACAATAAAATAAACCCACACTACGGGTGTTCTCACAAAATAAACCTATACTACGAGTGTTCCCACAAAATAAACCCACCTACGGGTGTTCCCACAATAAAAGAAACCCACAATGCGGGTGTTCCCACAATAAAAAAAAACCCACAATGCGCGTATTCACACAATAAAATAAACCCACACTACGGGTGTTCCCACAAAATAAACCCACACTGCGGGTGTTCCCACAAAATAAACCCACACTGCGGGTGTTCTCACAAAATAAACCCACACTGCGGGTGTTCTCACAAATAAACCTACACTACGGGTGTTCCCACAAAATAAACCCACACTGCGGGTGTTCCCACAAAATAAACCCACACTGCGGGTGTTCCCACAAAATAAACCCACACTGCGGGTGTTCCCACAAAATAAACCCACACTGCGGGTGTTCCCACAAAATAAACCCACAATGCGCGTATTCACACAATAAAATAAACCCACACTACGGGTGTTCCCACAAAATAAACCCACACTGCGGGTGTTCCCACAAAATAAACCCACACTGCGGGTGTTCCCACAATAAAAAAAACCCACAATGCGCGTATTCCCACAATAAAATAAACCCACACTACGGGTGTTCTCACAAAATAAACCTACACTACGGGTGTTCCCACAAAATAAACCCACACTGCGGGTGTTCCCACAAAATAAACCCACACTGCGGGTGTTCTCACAAAATAAACCCACACTGCGGGTGTTCTCACAAATAAACCTACACTACGGGTGTTCCCACAAAATAAACCCACACTGCGGGTGTTCCCACAAAATAAACCCACACTGCGGGTGTTCCCACAAAATAAACCCACACTGCGGGTGTTCCCACAAAATAAACCCACACTGCGGGTGTTCCCACAAAATAAACCCACAATGCGCGTATTCACACAATAAAATAAACCCACACTACGGGTGTTCCCACAAAATAAACCCACACTGCGGGTGTTCCCACAAAATAAACCCACACTGCGGGTGTTCTCACAGTGTAACTTTCATAGAGAATTGGCAGCCGCACACTGTAGATTATCCAAATTTATTTAAAACAAAATTCCCCCCGACGCACTCCTTTCCATATTGGCCACCGCAGACCAGCAGACTGGCGGCACTAGTGAGGCAGACAAACAAGTCTGGGTCATTTAATCCTAATTGTCCCTTTAGGGAGCTGTGATGCTGTTTCATCCCCCCCCTTCCCCTAGCTTCCGATGCGTACATCTCTCCCCCCCTCCACCCCCCCCTCCAATGCTACACCCATTCCCTCTCCTACCACAGTTCCATAATTGGGACGGGCAATACTAGATGAGCACTCATCTCTCTGTTTTAGTGAGCCGAGGGGCAATGGTAGCCAGACACAGACAGTTTTCCCCTCACCATACATCCACATAAAAACGGAATATGTGGGACAAAAAGTCTAGTCTCAATCACTGCTGAATGTAAGAGAATTAAGCGGGTGCAACTTATGTAGTACATACCTGTACTACTGTACATGAGGCACTAACAGACATAATGTACTACCACCTGAAACATTAATAGGCAAAAAGGTATCAAGCAATATATAATGTTCATTTTTCTTCATTAATTACAATGAAACGAGGCGTATAACATCCCCAGAGTTTAATTTATCTCACTGGGACGAGGAAAACAAATAAAGAAGAAGAGGCATAATAGAAAATGCAGGAACAATATAGATATTTAACATACCTAGCAGCATTTACACCAATATTCCAGTTATACCTCACATTAACAAAGTTTATGCACTCTAAAAATGATTCTGTAACCAAAAATTCGTCTAATTTGAGAGACTGCCGCCACAAAACGAATTTCACAAACAGCAGAGAACAACATGAGCCATAATGCCACCAGAGGCACCAGAGTCAAGATAAACACTAATGACATCTTCAACAACCTCCATCCCCAGCAATTGGGTTTGTGGCAAAATTATTACAAATGACGTTAGCCTGACGCAGTCCCGGGTGGAGGGTTCTAGGCAGCCCAGGGAAGGGGATACAGGCAGCCCCGCCTCGTCGGTTCTCCATTAATCTCCAAGACAACGTGTTCACTCCATGCCAAGTCCCCAAGCTGCCAGAGGGAGTGAAATATTGCAGGCAGCAGCGGAGGAGTTGGTGTTTGGTGATGTTGAGCTCAGGCATCATTGCTGTTCCTAGGCAGTTACCATGCTAAGTGACGCTGGTGTATGATGCTGCTGAGCTCAGGAATTACTGCTGCTCCGAGGCAGTTAACAGTTTCCTTGTTGGATAACCTGATCACAATTACTAAGTAAATACAGTGAAATCTTAGAACTTAATCTGATCCAGCACACGTCTTATCTATAAGATACTTACAACTACAACCTTAGAGATAAACCCAGTGAATAATAACAACAATAATAATAAATTATTATAACTGCTATTACTAATGATAATACTAATAAAAGCAATTGTTATAATATTACAACACAAATATTACTACTAATAGTACGGCAACTACTACTAATAACAGAGAAGGAAACGGTGATATAACTGTTGTCAGACTTCACTCTGGCAAGACTGACAGCAGGAAGGAGTAAGACAGACAGCAGGAAGGATTAAGACTGAGAGCAGGAAGAAGTAAGACTGACAGCAGGAAGGAGTAAGACTGACAGCAGGAAGGAATAAGACTGACAGCAGGAAGAAGTAAGACTGACAGCAGGAAGAAGACAGACTGACAGCAGGAAGGAGTAAGACTGACAGCAGGAAGGAGTAAGACTGACAGCAGGAAGGAATAAGACTGACAGAAGGAAGGAGTAAGACTGACAGCAGGAAGGAATAAGACTGAGAGCAGGAAGAAGTAAGACTGACAGCAGGAAGGAGTAAGACTGACAGCAGGAAGGAGTAAGACTGACAGCAGGAAGGAGTAAGACTGACAGCAGGAAGGAGTAAGACTGACAGCAGGAAGGAATAAGACTGAGAGCAGGAAGGAATAAGACTGAGAGCAGGAAGGAATAAGACTGACAGCAGGAAGGAGTAAGACTGACAGCAGGAAGGAGTAAGACTGACAGCAGGAAGGAGTAAGACTTACAGCAGGAAGGAATAAGACTGACAGCAGGAAGGAATAAGACTGAGAGCAGGAAGAAGTAAGACTGACAGCAGGAAGGAGTAAGACTGACAGCAGGAAGGAGTAAGACTGACAGCAGGAAGGAGTAAGACTGAGAGCAGGAAGGAGTAAGACTGAGAGCAGGAAGGAGTAAGACTGACAGCAGGAAGGAATAAGACTGACAGGAGGAAGGAATAAGACTGACAGCAGGAAGAAGACTGACAGCAGGAAGTAAGACTGACAGCAGGAAGGAATAAGACTGACAGCAGGAAGGAATAAGACTGACAGCAGGAAGAAGTAAGACTGACAGCAGGAAGGAATAAGACTCACAGCAGGAAGGAATAAGACTGACAGCAGAAAGAAGACTGACAGCAGGAAGTAAGACTGACAGCAGGAAGGAATAAGACTGACAGCAGGAAGGAATAAGACTGACAGCAGGAAGGAGTAAGACTGACAGCAGGAAGGAATAAGACTGACAGCAGGAAGGAGTAAGACTGACAGCAGGAAGGAATAAGACTGACAGCAGGAAGGAATAAGACTGACAGCAGGAAGGAATAAGACTGACAGCAGGAAGGGGTAAGACTGACAGCAGGAAGGAATAAGACTGGGAGCAGGAAGAAGTAAGACTGACAGTAGGAAGGAGTAAGACTGACAGCATGAAGGAGTAAGACTGACAGCAGGAAGGAGTAAGACTGACAGCAGGAAGGAATAAGACTGACAGCAGGAAGGAATAAGACTGACCGCAGGAAGAAGTAAGACTGACAGCAGGAAGAAGTAAGACTGACAGCAGGAAGGAATAAGACTGACAGCAGGAAGGAATAAGACTGACAGCAGGAAGGAATAAGACTGACAGCAGGAAGGAGTAAGACTGACAGCAGGAAGGAGTAAGACTGACAGCAGGAAGGAGTAAGACTGACAGCAGGAAGGAGTAAGACTGACAGCAGGAAGGAGTAAGACTGACAGCAGGAAGGAGTAAGACTGACAGCAGGAAGGAGTAAGACTGACAGCAGGAAGGAATAAGACTGACAGCAGGAAGGAGTAAGACTGACAGCAGGAAGGAGTAAGACTGACAGCAGGAAGGAGTAAGACTGACAGCAGGAAGGAGTAAGACTGACAGCAGGAAGGAATAAGACTGACAGCAGGAAGGAGTAAGACTGACAGCAGGAAGGAATAAGACTGACAGCAGGAAGGAATAAGACTGACAGCAGGAAGAAGACTGACAGCAGGAAGAAGTAAGACTGACAGCAGGAAGAAGTAAGACTGACAGCAGGAAGAAGACTGACAGCAGGAAGAAGTAAGACTGACAGCAGGAAGGAATAAGACTGACAGCAGGAAGGAATAAGACTGACAGCAGGAAGGAATAAGACTGACAGCAGGAAGGAGTAAGACTGACAGCAGGAAGGAGTAAGACTGACAGCAGGAAGGAGTAAGACTGACAGCAGGAAGGAGTAAGACTGACAGCAGGAAGGAATAAGACTGGCAGCAGGAAGGAATAAGACTGACAGCAGGAAGGAATAAGACTGACAGCAGGAAGGAATAAGACTGACAGCAGGAAGGAATAAGACTGACAGCAGGAAGGAATAAGACTGACAGCAGGAAGGAGTAAGACTGACAGCAGGAAGGAGTAAGACTGACAGCAGGAAGGAGTAAGACTGACAGCAGGAAGGAGTAAGACTCACAGCAGGAAGGAATAAGACTGGCAGCAGGAAGGAATAAGACTGACAGCAGGAAGGAATAAGACTGACAGCAGGAAGGAATAAGACTGACAGCAGGAAGGAATAAGACTGACAGCAGGAAGGAATAAGACTGATAGCAGGAAGGAGTAAGACTGACAGCAGGAAGGAATAAGGCTGACAGCAGGAAGAAGTAAGACTGACAGCATGAAGGAATAAGACTGACAGCAGGAAGGAGTAAGACTGACAGCAGGAAGGAATAAGACTGACAGCAGGAACGAGTAAGACTGAAATATCAGAAATATTAGACAAACAGGGGTCAGAGATGGATGAGTAGGCTACACGATGTTCCCACCAGCTGTCTCCACCACTACCAGCTGCACCTGTATCTCCACCACCACCAGCTGCACCTGTCTCCCCACAATTACTAGCTGAATATATCCATTCCTCCTCCAGCTGCATCTGTGTCTCCACCACACCTGTATCTCCACCGCCTCCATCATCTGCACCCGTGTCTCCACCACTACCAGCTGCACTTGTATCCACCACCATCAGCTGCACCTGTGTCTTCACCACCACCAGCACCTGTGTCTCTACAACCACCCGCTGCACCTGTGTCTCCACAACCACCCGCTGCACCTGTGTCTCCACCAACGCCAGCTGCACCTGTGTCTCCACTACCACCGACTGCACCTGTGTCTCCACCAATACCAGTTGCACTAGTGTCTCCACCACCACCAGCTGCGCCTGTGTCTCCACCACTACCGGCTGCATCTGTGTCTCCACCACTACCGGCTGCACGTGTATCTCCACCACCACTAGCTGTACCTGTGTCTCCACCATCACTGGCTGCACCTCTGTCTCCACCACTACCAGTTGCACAGTGTCTCCATCACTACGAGCTGCACCTGTGTATCCACCACTACCAGTTGCACCTGTGTCTCCACCACTACCAGCTGCACCTGTGTCTCCACCACTACCAGCTGCACCTGTGTCTCCACCACTACCAGCTGCACCTGTGTCTCCACCACTACCAGCTGCCCCTGTGTCTCCACCACTACCAGCTGCACCTGTGTCTCCACCACTACCAGCTGCACCTGTGTCTCCACTACCGCTGCACCTGTGTCTCCACCACTACCAGCTGCACCTGTGTCTCCACCACTACCAGCTGCACATGTCCCCACCACCAGCTGCACCTGTGTCTCCACCACTACCAGCTGCACCTGTGTCTCCACTACTACCAGTTGCACCAGTGTCTCCACCACTACCAGCTGCACCTGTGTCTCCACCACTACCAGCTGCACCTGTGTCTCCACCACTACCAGCTGCACCTGTGTCACCACCACTACCAGCTGCACCTGTGTCTCCACCACTACCAGCTGCACCTGTGTCTCCACCACTACCAGCTGCACCTGTGTCTCCACCACTACCAGCTGCACCTGTGTCTCCACCACTACCAGCTGCCCCTGTGTCTCCACCACCACCAGCTGCACCTGTGTCTCCACCACTACCAGCTGCACCTGTGTCTCCACTACTACCAGCTTCACCTGTGTCTCCACCACTACCAGCTGCACCTGTGTCTCCATCACTATCAGCTGCACCTGTCTCCACCACTATCAGCTGAACCTGTGTCTCTACCACTACCAGCTGCACCTGTCTCCACCACCAGCTGCACCTGTGTCTAAACCACTACCAGCTGCACCTGTGTCTCCACCACTACCAGCTGCACATATCCACTCCACCAGCTGCACCTGTCTCCACCACTACCAACAGCACCTCTCTCTCCACCACTACCAGCTGCACATATCCACACCACCAGCTGCACATGTGTCTCCACCACTATCAGCTGCACATATCCACACCACCAGCTGCATCACTACTGCAGTTAAGAGTGAAGAAAAGACATCCGTAACAGAACAAACTTTAACTGGGACAACGTTTCGCTCTTTAGATGTTTTATTAAGGAAGAGCGAAACGTTGTCCCAAAAACAGATGTAGTACGAAGTGTACCTGAACTACCTTCAGCAGTACCACAGACTGATGGTACAACACATGGTCCTAAATTATTCATTTCTCACAGTGTGTGTAACACAGTTGTCTGTTTACGTCGTTTGGGTTAGGTTATGGTAGGTTAGAGTAGGTCATGGTGCGTTAGGGTAGGTTATTATAGTAAGTTATGATAAATTATGGTAGTTTATAGTAGGTTAGGGTACGTAATGGTAGGCTAGGGTAGGTTACAGTAAGTTCTGTTAGATCAGGATACGTTAGCGTTGGTTATGGTAGACTATGATAGATTAGGGTGGGTTATGGTAAGCTATGGTAGGTTATGATAGATTAGGGTAGGTTATAGTAGATTAGGTTAGGTTATAGTAGGTTAGAATATAACCACACAAAAATGGAGGAGCACTGCAAAAGGCCTACTGGCCCATACTTAGCAGGTCCACAAATCCAGCTTGTCCCACCCACATCTTAGGTTAGGTTGTGCACTAGGTTTAAAAATTTACCAAGTGAAGGCCCCCTTGACGTAAGCAACTGCACCTGTGCTACTATTCCTAGATCGTACCTGATTGGCTCTCATTCCACCAAATATAAAACACCACAACTCCAATAGATGAAATTTAAGATAAAGGCGATAAAAAAAATCTGTGGAGCAAACAGCGTCCTAGCGGGCGCAGTAGAAATATCTAAGTCATATAAATCCCTTTGTAAGACTCGATAACAGTCGCCTGTTTGACTGTCTTATCAAGAGTGAAATACTTTTAAGAGGATGGGCTGGATGCTGGTGCAGGTGAGTGGTAAGCTTGTATTGTGCGAGCCAGGAGCCAGCTGGGATGTGTGAGCTTTAAGCCAGCTGGGGTGTGTGAACTAGGAGTCAGCTTGTGTTGAGTGAGCCAGGAGCCAGCTGAGGTGTGTGAGCTAGGAGCCAGCTGGGTTGTGTGAGCCTTGAGCCAGCTGTGGTGTGTGAGCCAGGAGCCAGTTTGTGTTGTGTGAGCCAGAAGACAGTTTGTGGAGTGTGAGCCAGGAGCCATCTGGAATGTGTGAACCAGGAGCCAGCTTGGGTGTGTGGACCAGGAGTCATCTGAGGGAGGTGTGAGCCAGGAGCCAGCCGGGGTGTGTGAGCCAGGAGCCAGCTTGTGTTGTGTAAGCTAAAAGCTAGCTTGTGTTGTGTGAACCTGGAGCCAGCTGGAGTATGTGAACCAGGAGCTAGCCTGTGTTGTGTGAGCCAGGAGCCAGCTTGTGTTGTGTGTGAACTAGAAGCCAGCTTGTGACGAGTGAGCCAGGAGCCAGTTTGAAACAAGTGAGCCAGGAACCAGCTTGTGACGAGTGAGATAGAAGCCAGCTTGTAGAGTATGAGTCAGGAGCTAGCTGGGGTGTTTGAACCAGGAGCCAGATGGGGTGTGTGAGCAAGGAGCCAGTTTGTGTGTGAACCAGGAGGCAGCTAGGGTGTGTGAGTCAAGAGCCAGCTAGTGACTAGTGAGCCAAGAGCCAGCTTGTGACAAGTGAGCCAGGAGGCAGCTTTAATTTAGAGTCGCTACATACCTCCTACCTCACAGAACACACAGGAGAGAGTTGTAGGAGTGCAGTCGAGGCAGCAGCGTATATAAACAAGAACACAAACAATGAGAGGAAGATAGTGTCCCAGATAACGTGGGCGCATTAATGGCCACTCTGCTTGATGCATCGTAAGAATCTTCCAGCGCTCAATAATTATAAGTTTTCAGAACGTTCTTATTTAATTGTGATTTGGCAATGAACGTAATTTTGGCCAACAACAAATACCGTTTTCGTTGTTTGAAGGGAACGAAGGAACGAGAGAGAGAGAGAGAGAGACCTCTGTAATCCTACAATGTTAGTCCTTCTTGCATCGCGAATTATTTTCTTGCAGAAGGCACAGATTTTCTTTGAACAACGTACTTATTTTCTTTGCAAAACGTACTTATTTTCTTGCATAATGCAATTTTCTTACAGAACGTACATATTTTCTTACAGAATGTACTTATTTTCTTACAGAACGTATTTATTTTTTGCAGAAGGCGCTTATTTTCTTGCAAAACGTACTTACTTTCTTACAGAACTTGAGCTTGACTCCAGTTTAACTCCTTACATTAACTCTGACACAACACTACTGATACTGCGAATAATTCAACGAATTAAATATAATCTTACGAAAACGTTAAAGGAAACCTTTAGACCGACGTAACACAATGTTACGAGAGGTTCACCGATACCTTTCTTCCAAAATTCCTACGTACGGAAAAATGCTCTGAATTTGCAAAGGCCAGGTAGCATATTTCAGAGCTGGGAAAGCCGCGTATAAAAAATCCTGAGGAGCACCTCTCGCCCTGGCCCAGGCTGAAGGTTACAGCGCACCCCTCGTAACTTACACCCTGCTGCTGTAACCACACTAGTTTCCGCCAGTGGGCTTACCCTCAAATTTATTAGCTTACACTTTCCAACAGATTTCTCACTTTTTTTTTCTGTAAGTGAGGCAAGCGGTAGATCAGCCAGGTTGTGTTTGAGTATCTGACATCAACAGCCAGTGTGTAAGTCTAAATCATCAAAGTCAGGTTATGCGAGTCTCTGACCCATGATTCTCATCAATACAGCACCGACCCCTTATATATGTCGTGCCGAATATGCAAGAACTCATTTAAAATTAAGTCCTTTCTAAAATTTTCTCTTATACGTTTAAAGATTTATTTTTTTCATTAATGTTGATGTAAAAATTTATAATTTTGCACCAAAAGGAACTTAGAAAACTTACCTAACCTTATTATAACAAGAATAATTTATTTTAGTCTAACCCAACTAAATATATTTTAGATTTGTTTACAATAATTTAATACTAAACAAACACAGTGAAATATATTTTTTTCGTTTGGTTCAGAATGATTTTGGCGAAATTATTGCATACACAAATTTTCGCTTGTCCTATATGGCAAGATGAGTGTTGCTATTTAAGCCAAGATCGCAAGTTCTGCCTATTCAGCACAACATATATATATATATATATATATATATATATATATATATATATATATATATATATATATATATATATATATATATATATATATATATATTAGGATCGCTTAAATAGCAACGCTCTTCTTGCCGAATAAGGCAAGCAAAAATTTGTGTATGTAATAATTTCGAAAAAATCATTCTGAACCTAACGAAAAAAAATATATTTCATTGTGTTTGTTTATTATTAATTATTGTAAACTTATCTAAAATATATGTAGTTGGATTAGGCTAAATTAAATTGCGCTTGTTATAATAAGGTTAGGTAAGTTTTCTAAGGTTCTTTTGATATAAAATTATTATTTTTTACATTAACATAAGTGAAAAAATGTATCTTTAAACGTATAAGAGAAAATTTAAAAAAAAAGGACTTAATTTTAAATGAGCTCTTGCTAATTGACCAGTTTTACCTATTTGGCATGGCATTATGTACGTGTATATATATATATATATATATATATATATATATATATATATATATATATATATATATATATATATATATATATATATATATATACATATGAAAAACAATCACTGTGAAAGAGTAGTGAAATTCCAAGCGCTTTCGTGGCTACTCACATTGTCAAGGAACAGAGTTCCTTGACAATGTGAGTAGTCACGAAAGCGCTTGGAATTTCACTACTTTTTCACAGTGGTTGTTTTGCATATTTTAAAATCACCTGTTTACTGTGATCTTATTGCACACACACACACTATATATATATATATATATATATATATATATATATATATGTATATATATATATTTATTTTATTTTATTATCACACCGGCCGATTCCCACCAAGGCAGGGTGGCCCGAAAAAGAAAAACTTTCACCATCATTCACTCCATCACTGTCTTGCCAGAAGGGTGCTTTACACTACAGTTTTTAAACTGCAACATTAACACCCCTCCTTCAGAGTGCAGGCACTGTACTTCCCATCTCCAGGACTCAAGTCCGACCTGCCGGTTTCCCTGAATCCCTTCATAAATGTTACTTTGCTCACACTCCAACAGCACGTCAAGTATTAAAAACCATTTGTCTCCATTCACTCCTATCAAACACGCTCAAGCATGCCTGCTGGAAGTCCAAGCCCCTCGCACACAAAACCTCCTTTACCCCCTCCCTCCAACCCTTCCTAGGCCGACCCCTACCCCGCCTTCCTTCCACTACAGACTGATACACTCTTGAAGTCATTCTGTTTCGCTCCATTCTCTCTACATGTCCGAACCACCTCAACAACCCTTCCTCAGCCCTCTGGACAACAGTTTTGGTAATCCCGCACCTCCTCCTAACTTCCAAACTACGAATTCTCTGCATTATATTCACACCACACATTGCCCTCAGACATGACATCTCCACTGCCTCCAGCCTTCTCCTCGCTGCAACATTCATCACCCACGCTTCACACCCATATAAGAGCGTTGGTAAAACTATACTCTCATACATTCCCCTCTTTGCCTCCAAGGACAAAGTTCTTTGTCTCCACAGACTCCTAAGTGCACCACTCACTCTTTTTCCCTCATCAATTCTATGATTCACCTCATCTTTCATAGACCCATCCGCTGACACGTCCACTCCCAAATATCTGAATACGTTCACCTCCTCCATACTCTCTCCCTCCAATCTGATATTCAATCTTTCATCACCTAATCTTTTTGTTATCCTCATAACCTTACTCTTTCCTGTATTCACCTTTAATTTTCTTCTTTTGCACACCCTACCAAATTCATCCACCAATCTCTGCAACTTCTCTTCAGAATCTCCCAAGAGCACAGTGTCATCAGCAAAGAGCAGCTGTGACAACTCCCACTTTGTGTGTGATTCTTTATCTTTTAACTCCACGCCTCTTGCCAAGACCCTCGCATTTACTTCTCTTACAACCCCATCTATAAATATATTAAACAACCACGGTGACATCACACATCCTTGTCTAAGGCCTACTTTTACTGGGAAAAAATTTCCCTCTTTCCTACATACTCTAACTTGAGCCTCACTATCCTCGTAAAAACTCTTCACTGCTTTCAGTAACCTACCTCCTACACCATACACTTGCAACATCTGCCACATTGCCCCCCTATCCACCCTGTCATACGCCTTTTCCAAATCCATAAATGCCACAAAGACCTCTTTAGCCTTATCTAAATACTGTTCACTTATATATATATATATATATATATATATATATATATATATATATATATAAACACTGACCTCTGGCTGAAGGAGACTCGAACCTACGAACAGTGGAACAAGGTACGCAGTGCTATACCATTCTCACCACACTGGACCAATACTTTGGCGCCTAGCACAATGCTAGACGTTGATCCAAGGCAGCCAGCTTTCAGGTAGAAGGCTTACAGCTTTTCATCTCATCCCCTGCATGCGAATTCCTTGCATGTATATATATATATATATATATATATATATATATATATATATATATATATATATATATATATATATATATATATATATATATATTTATATATATATATATAATTTGGTAAGAATTAACGATACATTAAACAAATAAAAAATCTTAATGCTTGGGTAGAGTATCAGTTGAGTCTCACAGAGTCTGGTGTTGTGACGCGACTGTGAGGTGTAGTCTTGCCCTATATGCCTCCCTGTTGATGTTTTGTTTTTATAGTTCCTTGATAATGTGAGAAGTCACGAAAGCGATTGGAATTTAGCCATTCTTTCACAATGGTTTTTCTGCACACACACACACACACACACACATATATATATATATATATATATATATATATATATATATATATATATATATATATATATATAATATATATATATATATATATATATAAAAAATATATATATATATATATATATATATATATATATATATATATATATATAATATATATATATATATATATATATATATACAGTATATATATAATGTATATATAATATCCGATTACTGATGATGTATTTTAAGAGAAAACTGGATCACTATCCCTTGCCAGTGCTTGATCAGTTTAACATTACTATAATTTCTATGTGGACGTGTGGGCCACTAGCACTCAGAGGATTAAAATGTGACTTATTACTACTTTCACACAACAAAGGCATTCTTGGTACAACCAGTGAAGGGAGATGAATAAGACACATGTGGAACACCTGGATATATTTTTATGGCCCAAAAATGTTTTCCGTATGTGTTTTATTCATCACCTTGCGGGAATTGTATTTCTAAATCCTGTATGCAATACTATAAATAATATGATACCATAATAATTAAGAAAGCTTTGGCTGTTGATGCCAGGTAAGTTAATTGACATGAGGATGTTTTCATCACTGGTTCGTCAATGTAGTACACCAGGCAGAGCAAGACTTCATTATAACATCACTGAAGAGTGCCATCACAGGATGACATTTAAAATCTCTCCTTGGGTGAAACGTGACATACCTGTGAGTACTTTCGAGAGCGCTTTTCTACCCTCGCAATCAGACCTTTTGCTAGGCTTGTCTTAATAAAGGTTTGCTCTGCTCTAAATGGCTATCGTGACACTGCAAGGTAAATGATGCCACCAAATAAAGTTAAGACATTCAATATTATTCATTCTATAGCTGTTTTGCCGGAAGCGCAAACTACACGGCACACTGCCCTCCACCTACGCAAGGTTTGAGTAAAGCCTCCTGACACTGCTCTCCACCTACGCAAGGTTTCAGTAAAGCCTCCTGACACTGCCCTCCCACACAAGGTTTGAGTAAAGCCTCCTGACACTGCCCTCCACCCACACAAGGTTTCAGTAAAGCCTCCTGACACTGCCCTCCACCCACACAAGGTTTCAGTAAAGCCTCCTGACACTGCCCTCCACCCACACAAGGTTTGAGTAAAGCCTCCTGACACTGCCCTCCACCCACACAAGGTTTCAGTAAAGCCTCCTGACACTGCCCTCCACCCACACAAGGTTTCAGTAAAGCCTCCTGACACTTCCCTCCACCCACACAAGGTTTCAGTAAAGCCTCCTGACACTGCCCTCCACCCACACAAGGTTTCAGTAAAGCCTCCTGACACTGCCCTCCACCCACACAAGGTTTCAGTAAAGCCTCCTGACACTGCCCTCCACCCACACAAGGTTTCAGTAAAGCCTCCTGACACTGCCCTCCACCCCCACAAGGTTTCAGTAAAGCCTCCTGACACTGCCCTCCACCCACACAAGGTTTCAGTAAAGCCTCCTGACACTGCCCTCCACCCACACAAGGTTTGAGTAAAGCCTCCTGACACTGCCCTCCACCTACACAAGGTTTCAGTAAAGCCTCCTGACACTGCCCTCCACCCACACAAGGTTTCAGTAAAGCCTCCTGACACTGCCCTCCACCCACACAAGGTTTGAGTAAAGCCTCCTGACACTGCCCTCCACCTACACAAGGTTTCAGTAAAGCCTCCTGACACTGCCCTCCCACACAAGGTTTCAGTAAAGCCTCCTGACACTGCCCTCCCACACAAGGTTTCAGTAAAGCCTCCTGACACTGCTCTCCACCTACGCAAGGTTTCAGTAAAGCCTCCTGACACTGCCCTCCCACACAAGGTTTCAGTAAAGCCTCCTGACACTGCCCTCCCACACAAGGTTTCAGTAAAGCCTCCCGACACTGCCCTCCACCCACACAAGGTTTCAGTAAAGCCTCCTGACACTGCCCTCCCACACAAGGTTTCAGTAAAGCCTCCTGACACTGCCCTCCCACACAAGGTTTCAGTAAAGCCTCCTGACACTGCCCTCCCACACAAGGTTTCAGTAAAGCCTCCTGACACTGCCCTCCACCTACACAAGGTTTCAGTAAAGCCTCCTGACACTGCCCTCCCACACAAGTTTTCAGTAAAGCCTCCTCACACTGCCCTCCACCCACACAAGGTTTCAGTAAAGCCTCCTGACACTGCCTTCCACCCACACAAGGTTTCAGTAAAGCCTCCTGACACTACCCTCCACCCACACAAGGTTTCAACAAAGCCTCCTGACACTGCCCTCCACCCACACAAGGTTTCAGTAAAGCCTCCTGACACTGCCCTCCACCCACACAAGGTTTCAGTAAAGCCTCTTGACACTGCCCTCCACCCACACAAGGTTTCAGTAAAGACTCCTGACACTAACCTCCACCCACACAAGGTTTCAGTAAAGCCTCCTGACACTGCCCTCCACCCACACAAGGTTTCAGTAAAGCCTCCTGGCACTGACCTCCCACACAATGTTTCAGTAAAGCCTCCTGACACTGCCCACCACCAACACAAGGTTTCAATAAAGCCTCCTGACACTGCCCTCCACCCACACAAGGTTTCAGTAAAGCCTCCTGACACTGCCCTACACCCACACAAGGTTTCAGTAAAACATCCTGACACTGCCCTTCACCCACACAAGGTTTCAATAAAGCCTCCTGACACTGCCCTCCACCCACACAAGGTTTCAGTAAAGCCTCCTGACACTGCCCTCCACCCACACAAGGTTTTAATAAAGCCTCCTGACACTGCTCTCCACCCACACAAGGTTTCAGTAAAGCCTCCTGACACTGCCCTCCACCCACACAAGGTTTCAATAAAGCCTCCTGACACTGCCCTCCACCCACACAAGGTTTCAGTAAAGCCTCCTGACACTGCCCTCCACCCACACAAGGTTTCAGTAAAGACTCCTGACACTAACCTCCCACACAAGGTTTCAGTAAAGCCTCCTGACACTGCCCTCCACCCACACAAGGTTTCAGTAAAGCCTCCTGACACTGCCCTCCACCCACACAAGGTTTCAGTAAAGCCTCCTGACACTGCCCTACACCCACACAAGGTTTCAGTAAAGCCTCCTGACACTGCCCTACACCCACACAAGGTTTCAATAAAGCCTCCTGACAATGCCCTCCACCCACACAAGGTTTCAGTAAAGCCTCCTGACACTGCCCTCCACCCACACAAGATTTCAGTAAAGCCTCCTGACACTGCCCTCCACCCACACAAGGTTTTAGTAAAACCTTCTGACACTGCCCTCCACCCACACAGTAAAGCCTCCTGACACTGCCCTCCACTCACACAATGTTTCAGTAAAGCCTCCTGACACTGCCCTCCACCCACACAAGGTTTCAGTAAAGCCTCCTGAAACTTCCCTCCACCTACACAAGGTTTCAGTAAAGCCTCCTGACACTGCCCTCCACCCACACAAGGTTTCAGTAAAGCCTCCTGGCACTGCCCTCCCACACAAGGTTTCAGTAAACCTCCTGACACTGCCCTCCACCCACACAAGATTTCAGCAAAGCCTCCTGACACTGCCCTCCACCCACACAAGGTTTCAGTAAAGCCTCCTGACACTGCCCTCCACCCACACAAGGTTTCAGTAAAGCCTCCTGGCACTGCCCTCCACTCACACAATGTTTCAGTAAAGCCTCCTGACACTTCCCTCCACCTATGCAAGGTTTCAGTAAAGCCTCCTGACACTGCCCTCCACCCACACAAGGTTTCAGTAAAGCCTCCTGACACTGCCCTCCACCCACACAAGGTTTCAGTAAAGCCTCCTGACACTTCCCTCCACCTACACAAGGTTTCAGTAAAAAAAACTGACACTGTCCTCCACCAACACAAGGTTTCAGTAAAGCCTCCTGGCACTGCCTTCAACCCACACAAGGTTTCAGTAAAGCCTCCTGACACTTCCATCCACCTACACAAGGTTTCAGTAAAGCCTCCTGACACTGCCTTTCACCCACACAAGGTTTCAGTAAAGCCTCCTGACACTTCCATCCACCTACACAAGGTTTCAGTAAAGCCTCCTGACACTTCCCTCCACTTACACAAGGTTTCAGTAAAGCCTCCTGACACTTCCCTCCACCTACACAAGATTTCAGTAAAGCCTCCTGACACTGCCCTCCACCTACACAAGGTTTCAGTAAAGCCTCCTGACACTTCCCTCCACCTACACAAGGTTTCAGTAAAGCCTCCTGACACTGCCCTCCACCCACACAAGGTTTCAGTAAAGCTTCCTGGCACTGCCTTCCACCCACACAAGGTTTCAGTAAAGCCTCTTGACACTTCCCTCCACCCACACAATGTTTCAGTAAAGCCTCCTGGCACTGCCCTCCACCCACACAAGGTTTCAGTAAAGCCTCCTGACACTTCCCACCACCCACACAAGGTTTCAGTAAAGCCTCCTGACACTGCCCTCCACCCACACAAGGTTTCAGTAAAGCCTCCTGGCACTGCCCTCCACCTACACAAGGTTTCAGTAAAGCCTCCTGGCACTGCCCTCCACCCACACAAGGTTTCAGTAAGCCTCCTGACACTTCCCTCCACCCACACAAGGTTTCAGTAAAGCCTCCTGACACTGCCCTCCACCCACACAAGGTTTCAGTAAAGCCTCCTGGCACTGCCCTCCACCCACACAAGGTTTCAGCAAAGCCTACTGACACTGCCTTCCACCCACACAAGGTTTCAGTAAAGCCTCCTGACACTGGCCTCCACCCACACAAGGTTTCAGTAAAGCCTCCTGACACTGCCTTCCACCCACACAAGGTTTCAGTAAAGCCTCCTGACACTGCCTTCCACCCACACAAGGTTTCAGTAAAGCCTCCTGACACTGGCCTCCACCCACACAAGGTTTCAGTAAAGCCTCCTGACACTTCCCTCCACCAACACCAGGTAGCAGTAAAGACTTACCTCACCAGACAACTCACACCTCACCAGACAACTCACACCTCACCAGCCTCACATACCTGGAAAACACAATAAAAAGCCTTCAAAATAAATTACTTTTAACTATTGGTTTAGTGTACAGAATAAACATGATAATGTGAACAATACTGACTCAATGAATATACATGATAATTTCCATAATATTAGTTTAAATGGACAGAATAAACATGAAAATCTGAATAACTTTGGTTTAGCGGACAGAATAAACATGATAATTTTCATTAGTTTAAATGGACAGAATAAAGATGATAATTTGAATAATTTTGGTTTAGCGGACAGAATAAAGATGATAATGTCTATAATATTGGTTTAATAGACAGAATAAACAAACTCTATAACGTTTATTTAATGGATAGAATAAACAAGATAATTGCTATAGTGTTGGTTAAATGAACAGAATAAGCACTTTAATATATAATTTTTGTTTAAAGGACAAAATAGACATGATGCTGGTTTAACAGTTTAAACATAGCAATCTCGATAACATATTTCATTACATACACACCTGGTAAGTTACTTAAATCATCTGAGGAAAGATCAAGTTTAGGTAGAATTCTGAGCCAACTCTTTATATGGTTAATTTAAAGAAAATAAATTATGATATGAGGGTAGTTCTTTAGGCCCCGTAGATCAAGGACTTCAGTGGAAATAGAGGATCCAACAGGTCTATTTTATGCTCTTTTCGCGATGTGAAAGCTGAGTTTATGATAAGACGATATTTCAAGATAGGTGTCCCATAGTTCGATTGCTTGAGCACTTAGCTCTCACACTAGGGTCCAGGGGTCGATCCCCTGTACGGTGGAAACATAAGAACGGGTTTCCTTAAGACTCCTTCTGTCCATGTTCACCTATCAGTAAAATAGGTACCTGGGTGAAGCTGATTGGTGTGGGTCGCATCCTGAGGACAAAATTGACCTAATTTGCCTTAAATACTCTGCATAACAAGGGACTTTCTATATAGTAGTATGTCACTGATGTCAGCTGGGACTGTATACCTTGTACATGTACTTGTAGAAATACAGATTATTATTATTATTATTATTATTATTATTATTATTATTATTATTATAGCACTCTGTGAATTATGTAAAATACTAGAGTTAGCCCTCTGGGAATTATGTAAAATACTAGAGTTAGCACTCTGGGAATTATGTAAAATACTAGAGTTAGCACTCTGGGAATTATGTAAAATACTAGAGTTAGCACTCTGGGAATTATGTAAAATACTAGAGTTAGCCCTCTGGGAATTATGTAAAATACTAGAGTTAGCCCTCTGGGAATTATGTAAAATACTAGAGTTAGCACTCTGGGAATTAAAAAGTAAGGTCTCTTATAAATCTTCTCTATATAATGTGATTTTTTCGGCGAATGTGATTGAAAAAATTGCATCCAAAATTGAACAGCATGTACTGTGAAGGCTTTTCTGAAAGCTATTCAAATCTGAATGTATTTTATCAACCAAAGTGACAAAAAAATAGAGTGGAACTACAGAGAGGAGCTTTACAAGAGCTCACTGCACTGGTATATAAACTGTGGCTCGGGAATTTAATAAGTGTTTTTGGTTACAAGTATCTTAATACCTAAAGCACAACAGTGGTAACCTCACTGCCTCACATTCAGTGTAGCCGATTCGTGTCACTACTATATATCCCTCTTCCAGATTTTAGATTTTGCCGCCGAAGTGGCTAGTTCATTGTGCACCCCCATATCCATTCTGTTGGGGGTAGCAAATGAATATACGGATACACAATAGGCCTAGGAACTAGGCCATAAAAAGGTTAATAGGAGTACATCTGGATTTATATCTACATTTCACTTATCTGTTACAAGCAAATTTAGGAAATTTGCTTAATATATCTGGTATCTTATTTTCATTAATAAGATATCTTGACGTGTCTCAGTGAGACAAGCCGTGAATTTAAGAAAAACAAATTCGGAAAATGCTTGAAAAAATAAAGAATACAGGAAGCTCTTCAAATAAAGCTCCTCTACATACTGCAATATTTTTCTAAATGCGACTGCAAAAGGACTCCCAAAAGTGAATACGTAGAAAAACCTATATGGTAGGCGCTATTTAATTTTGGATACACTTTTTCAGTCACAATTACAAAAAAAATCACACTAGAGCTTACTAACAAACCATTCCACGGGCGGGGATAGAACCCGCGATCTGAGAGTCTCAAAACTCCAGACCGTCGCGTTAGCCAGTCTGGAGTTTTGAGACTCTCAGATTGCGGGTTCTATCCCCGCCCGTGGTACGGTTTGTTTGCAATCGTGTCATTACGATTTCGTGAGTCATGTAGAGCTTACTCTTTTGAAATTTCGGGCATTTTTCTTTAAAATGCAATTTAGATAATGAATTAATTGTATGTAAAAGTGGTGACGACTTAACTGCACTCTAAATAGGCTCTGATGGTTACTGTAGCGCAAATAATTTTTAGAACCCGAGGTCCGGCTCTCTATCTGCTCCTGCACATAGCGAAACCTCAGGTCAAGTCCCCTTACTCCTGTTGCCCCTGTTGATCCGGCAGTAAATAGGTACCTGGGTGTTAGTATACTGTTATGGGTCTTATCCTGAGTCCGGGGCTGACAAAGACAGGAACATAAATCATAGCATTGAATCATCCTTCGCAGACGATATTAGAATTTTTACGAGAGTTCCATCCATAGAAGGAAGATACGTCGAGTTGATATAAACCCAGTCTTTTAGTGGGCTTCTGGCAACAATATGTTTAATAAGGTCAAATTTCAGAGTACATGACAAACTCAAGCCACCGACCTAGGAATGGTAATTTTAGATCTCGTGTTCAAGGCGCACAACAATGTTATTGTATTAATAATGGTAGAATTACCAACAATATGTTAAGTAAAAAGACACAAATGCAACTAATGTGACATTTTATTGTGGCAACGTTTCGCTCTCCAGGAGCTTTGTCAAGCCGTAACGGCTTGCCCAAGCTCCTGGAGAGCGAAACATTGCCACAATAAAATGTCACATTAGTTGCATTTGTATCCTTTTATTTAACAATGTTATTATCGCAACTGCAAGAAAATCATAGGTTGGACAGCTGGAACTTTCAAAACAAGAGATGCCAAGCTAATGAATAATACTGTTCAGGTCACTCCTCTCTAGGCTAGAATATTGCTGTGTACTAACGGTCCTCTTCAAGGCAAGTGAAACTACTGAGCCGAAAAATGAACAGAGAATCTTCACAGCTTATATATACTCAGTCAAGCACCTAAATTACTGGGAGTGTTTAAGTCCCTTAGAACGTCGACGAGAAATATACATCACGATCTACATCTGGAAGACACTGGAGGGATTGCTTCCAAACTTGCACACGGGAATTACTATTTATGAACACAAGAGGCTTGGCAGATGGTGTGGGATACATCCAATGAAAAGACGGAGAATGATGAGTACACTGAGAGAAACTCATAAGTGTAAAGGGATCAGGACTCTTTAACAACCTCCCTGTGGCATCCAAAGAGTACGTAACCCTTTATTCAGCGCATGTACACACCCTCATTTACAGGCTATCTCCCCCAACCAGCGAACCAGGGACTAAGGGTTGACGATGGGGCCCCGTCGTTCAATCAGTACCCATGCTCCAGCCAATGAGAAGATGGTTTTGGCAATCGCAGAGGTGATGTGGGTACCACTCACCTGTCTGCCCTAGTCATTCCCATTCTAGAGCTGGTTGAAGCACGATCTGTTCTCTAGTGGCTTCTATTCTGCCTTGCTTACCGTGGAGTGCATTAGTAACTATTGTTGTACATAGTGTACATACTTCTGCTCTAAATTGGTGAAGGATAATGTAAGTCAAAAGTTTTTCTGTTGTGTTTATTTTGCTCCCTTTACACCCAGGATAACAGGCCTTTGGGACTCCTGGGCTGTAATACTCCCCTAGCTGTCTTCAAGAGGTAACTCGACAAATTCCTCAAAACAGTTCCTGTTAAGATCGGTTTTGGTGCATACGTTGGAATGCGGGCGGAGGACACCAGAAGGCCGGGTCTGGAACTGGGCCGCGGGGACAGCAACCTCCGGAAACGACTTCAGGTAACCTGCAGGTAATCCAGGTATGCTAGGTTGAAGAGGCAATCAACCAGGAAGCGCCGGACATGGAGACGACGACTCGCTGAGCCGAGTACATATGCGCAACACTTAGGTATCCTTATTTTCGAGAAGCATCTCCTCAGTAGGCTTCTTCAGTCGAAACAAGGGACTATAAAACTGGAGACAATAACAGAAGTGGAGATATAAGTACAGTATAAGGTGATCAGTCCCTCTGCCTTAGTGGAAATGGTATTGTGTACAAACTTTATCATATTACTGGTGGTACAAAATACCGACACAGAGAGCTTCTTCAGTTGAACACAGGAGCAAACAACACTGAGGACAGTAGTACTAGTAGTTTTAAAACGATCAGTCCGTCACCACTGGTAGCAGTAACAAACGAATCACGTCGAATGTACCTCTGTCTACCCGAAGTCTACATGGAATGTGTTTCGAGGATCAAACAGGGTGTTGGTGCTAGCCGCATGGACTCTAACGTAAGTACCACAGCTCGGCTGATCAGGTAGACTTGGGAAACTTGTTCAGTTCCTTCTTGATGGCAACCAGGAGTGGGTCTGTTGGTAATCAGTCTTGGTCCCTTCACACTTACTAAGCTTTCCATTAGTGTACTCACTGCACCCACACTTTTCATTGAGAATATTTCAGACCGTCAGCCAAGCCTCTTACTTACACGAGGAACGATCTGTTTGAGCAATATGAGACCAATCCTTGTGTTGTATTCTTCTAAGGATGCTGAAGAAGGATGCTGTGCAGGCGAAACGTTTCAGCACTAAAGATAACTAAGAATTGCACACATATCTTATATACCAATTATAATATATTTTTTAACAGAGTTGCATGCACGAGAGCAGCGCCATCTAGCAACTTAAACGGGTAAAATATGTAGGTGTGCAGTATTTAATGACGATGGTCGACATTATTCACTTTAACTGTGTTGAAGTTTTACTTGCAAGGGCTTTATTATTCAGCGTCAGCGGTAGTTATTATTCACTTTAAACTTATTACGTAAGTGGCCCAAAGTGCTGTAATAGCGGCGCCACTCTCTGAAAACGGAAGTCGAACATGTAATGCCGCTCATAAATATACCGATAAACGGAACTTTTAAGAGCACCGTGGAATAAATGATATATCTAAACTTTTTTTTAGCTAAAAACAATAAGTGTAATTTTTTAAAATGTGGGTCTGGATTATTAACTATGAACTGGATGAAAATTAAACTAATGTTATGAATTGCATATTGTTAAAATTAAGACCAAAACTAGGATTAATTTGCGTTTTAAGTTCTCAATTCTCACTTTCAGTAATTAATTCGCTTTTTATATATATATATATATATATATATATATATATATATATATATATATATATATATATATATATATATATATATATATATATATATATATATGTCGTGCCGAATATGTAGAACTGGTCAATTAGCAAGAACTCATTTAAAATTAAGTTCCTTCTAAAATTTTCTCTTACACGTTTAAAGATATATTTTTTTCATTAATGTTGATGCAAAAATTTATAATTTTGCACCAAAAGGAACTTAGAAAACTTACCTAACCTTATTATAGCAAGAAGAATTTATTTTAGCCTAACCCAACTAAATATATTTTAGATTTGTTTACAATAATTTAATACTAAAAAACACAGTGAAATATATTTTTTTCGTTAGGTTCAGAATGATTTTGGCGAAATTATTGCATACACTAATTTTCACTTGTCCTATATGGCAAGACGAGCCTTGCTATTTAAGCCAAGATCGCAAATTCTGCCTATTCGGCACGATGATATATATATAAATGCAAAACAACCTCGGAGAGAAGTAGAATAAATGCTCATTCTACTCCCCCCGTGGTTGTTTTGCATCCTGTATTGCTAGCTGGCACAACAGAATCTCTCCTAGAGGACATCAGTAAAATTAAAGACATGGGAGAAAGCCTGGGCCTTTCTTTAAACCCCACCAAATGTGAAATAGTTTCTACCAATCAACAGATGATCCAGAATATTAGCGCCGTTTTACCAGGAGCACGAGCCATTGATCCAGCCAATAGCACTCTCCTTGGTGCTCCTCTTGGGTCCAATGCCATCGATCTGATCCTAGAAAAAAAAGTCTCAGACCTCCGGACGATGGAAAGCAGGATGAAAGACATTGACACACATGATGCCTTCTACCTACTCACCAGGTGCCTGTCAATCCCAAAACTTACCTACTTTCTGAGATGCTCCCCAGCCTTCAGCAGTCCAAAACTCAAGGAATATGACTCTCTCCTAAAGACCATGCTAGAGAGTGTATTGAATCTTTCCCTTGAAGATGGACAGTGGTTGCAAGCCTCACTTCCGGTCAGGCTTGGGGGGCTGGGAGTACGCAGATCCTCCCAGATTGCTCTACCAGCTTTCCTATCCTCTTCCATAGCATCAAACGAATTGATAAGACAAATTCTTCCTGATAACCTCAGTGACTCAGCAGGAATACAGGACCCTAGCTATGCCAGTGCCATCACTGAATGGGAGACTCTTGCTGCCCCAGCACCAAACCCTAGTGCAGCACTGGCTCACAAACAGTCAAGCTGGGATGGCCCGATCGCTGAAAAGGTGCTTGCCAACATGCTCAGGACTGCAACATCAGATAGGGAGACTGCCCGTCTCCAGGCTGTGAGCGCACATCACTCCGGGGACTTCCTACAAATAGTTCCCATATCGGCAATAGGAACGCGACTCGACCCTAAGACCCTCCATATTGCAGTGGCTCTGCGCCTTGCTACCCCAATTCACACAGAATATACGCGTATTTGCAGCGAAGTGCAAGCAGACCAATATGGTCTACATGGTCTTAACTGTTCCAAAACCAAGGGCTGGCATGCAAGACACAATGAGGTCAACGACATCATAATGAGAACCCTTGCTACAGCTGGATGCCCAGCCGAGAGGGAGCCCCGATCACTAGCAGCCAACAATACCCACAACCCAGCAAACCGCCCCGACGGGATCACCATCTATCCTTGGAAGAATGGCAAGCTCTTAGCATGGGACTATACCTGTGTGTCCACACTGGCTGACACCTATATCCATCACAGTGTCGGGAGACAGGGAGGAGCTGCTGACCACAGGGAGGAGTACAAAATCAGCAAGTACAGGGACATAAGCCAACAGTATCAATTTGTACCAGTGGGATCAGAGACCTTGGGATCATGGGGAAAAAATGCCTTACGTTTCCTTAAAGAATTGGGTTCCAGACTCATCGACACCAACAGGGACCCAATGACAGCCACTTTCATGTTAACGCCCCTCAACGTGGCCATCCAGAGGGGAAATGCTTGCTGCATACTTGGCTCGCGTCCGGTTTCGGAGGAGCTGGAGGAAATTCATGATCTTTAATACATTGTACCATTGTATTCATGCTTGTGTTTTCTGTAAATGTATTCTGTTTATTAATAAATGTTCACATAGATATAAAATATAAGGGGTAGTAGGAGAAGAAAATATTCAAACAGCTCCGGGGAGAACCTTGAGTTTTCCCTGAGGTACGCTTGTCTTCTCTGAGGATGAGGGTCCCCAGTCCAGCTATATATATTATATATATATATATATATATATATATATATATATATATATATATATATATATGCTTAACAATTCGCAAACAGGCGAAATTATTTATAAATATTGTCTCTACGTCTACAGCAGGACTCGAATCTGCTAACTCTGTATCAGAGTCCACAGTACTTTACCACGGAGCTAGACCCAAGAGTTAGCAGGTTCGAGTCCTGCTGTGGACGTAGAGACAATGTTTGTATATATGTGTGTGTGTGTGTATATATATATATATATATATATATATATATATATATATATATATATATATATATATATATATATATATATATATGTGTGTGTGTGTGTGTGTGTGTGTGTGTGTGTGTGTGTGTGTGTGTGTCGAATAGATAAAACTGGTCAATTAGTAAGAATTCATTTAAAATTAAGTTCTTTCTAAAATTTTCTCTTATACATTTAAAAATATATTTTTTCATCTATGTTAATGTAAAAATTTTTAATTTTGTACCAAAAGAACCTTGGAAAACTTACCTAACATCATTCTACATCCCCCGTGGTTGTTTTGCACACACACACACACACACACACACACACACACACACACACACACACACACACACACACACACACATATATCGTGGCTGAAAATCCCAACTTGGCTAGTAGGCCAAATTCCCATAATAATTGGAAGTTTCAAAAAGAAGTTACAGATTGAAAGATGTATTTTTTTCACTGGCAATAATATAAATATAAAATATTTTATTTTTGGACCAAACCTAATTTAAAAACCTCACTTAAATTAACGTTTTTTTTTTTTTTTTAGCTAAATTCTGCTATGTATGGAATATAGAATATTTTTGTCGTTATGTCCAGGTTCATTTCTGCTGATTTTTGACAAAAACAAATTTTCATTCTACTAATTCGGCAAAGAACACCCTTCCCAAATAGGCCAAACTCGCCAGTTTGGCTTAATCGGAACGACTTATACATCCAAGGTGGCATGCACAGAGTGCATTAGCGTGTGTGGATGACACTGCAACTCACTAAGCTCTTAGTTATCTGGCACTTGCTCGGTAGTCGAGGCACGCAATACAAAGTGTCCCAAGTGAATGTATTCATGTCCATTTCTCTCAAGTTGTCAGAAGTCATTTGCCTTCATCCTACAAGCACGACAGGCCAGAGCCATCTAGTGATAAGTCAACGACCCTATCTGGTCTGGTCAACCAAGAGTGCTGTGGCCATCTAACTTCTCAGAGGAAGCGTTGCTTCGCTGAGGCAGCTGTCTGACTTGTACAACGCTCTGGCATCCCCAGATCCTCTCAAAATATATACACTAAGAGATGTATAACTATGTAAATATGGTGAAAGTTTACTATCATCACTATTTTAGGATTAAAGTATTCTTGATAGGTGGAGAACAGGTAACGTGAAGTCATAATGACCCTTGTGTACTTCATACTGTGAATCCGCATCTCTAGATGATTGAATAGTTACTGCTGTTGAGTACTTCACTATTCTAAAACGTTTGTTCACGTATGTTTTTGATTGTGATTGACTTATCTGTACTTAATGTATATAAATATATATATATATACATGTATATATATATTTATTTTGGTGAGGGAAAACGGTAAAGTTACAAGTTTCTACTGTGTTTCCTCACTGACTGATGCTATGTCGTGGATATACCAACAATATCCACGACAATCTGAATCATACTTTATTATAGCATGGTTTAGTCCTGGTCATGTACCGGGTTGCGGGGGCGTTGACCCCCGGAACACCCACCAAGACGACTCAAAATATAGGCTGCTTTAAAATTAGAGTTCGTGAAATCCATCTACGAACACACGAACACACCCACAAACATGCTCACCTTCCAATACGCCCCCAAACATTCCCTTCACTCCCACATATCACCCCCGCACCCGTATAATTCACAATCTCGTGTATAACACTACCGTGTTATACACGAAGCGACACGCACATGGTCATCAGTGTACACCAACGTGTCAAAACAAGACAACTGAAGCCATGTTTACCTACACAACACTGGTGGCTGCTAGCATGATGTATTGTTACCTACACAACACTCGTAGCTGCTAGCATGATGTATTGTTACCTACACAACACTGGTGGCTGCTAGCATGATGTATTGTTACCTACACAACACTCGTAGCTGCTAGCATGACGTATTGTTACCTACACAACACTGGTAGCTGCTAGCATGATGTATTGTTACCTACACAACACTCGTAGCTGCTAGCATGATGTATTGTTACCTACACAACACTGGTGGCTGCTAGCATGATGTATTGTTACCTACACAACACTCGTAGCTGCTAGCATGACGTATTGTTACCTACACAACACTGGAAGCTGCTAGCATGATGTATTGTTACCTACACAACACTGGTAGCTGCTAGCATGACGTATTGTTACCTACACAACACTGGTAGCTGCTAGCATGATGTATTATTACCTACGCAACACTCGTAGCTGCTAGCATGATATACCGTTACCTACACAACACTGGTAGCTGCTAGCATGATGTATTGTTACCTACACAACACTGGTAGCTGCTAGCATGACGTATTGTTACCTACACAACACTCGTAGCTGCTAGCATGATATACCGTTACCTACACAACACTGGTAGCTGCTAGCATGATGTATTGTTACCTACACAACACTGGTAGCTGCTAGCATGACGTATTGTTACCTACACAACACTGGAAGCTGCTAGCATGATGTATTGTTACCTACACAACACTGGTAGCTGCTAGCATGATGTATTGTTACCTACACAACACTGGTAGCTGCTAGCATGATGTATTGTTACCTACACAACACTCGTAGCTGCTAGCATGATGTATTGTTACCTACACAACACTGGTAGCTGCTAGCATGATGTATTGTTACCTACACAACACTCGTAGCTGCTAGCATGATATACCGTTACCTACACAACACTGGTAGCTGCTAGCATGATGTATTGTTACCTACACAACACTGGTAGCTGCTAGCATGATGTATTGTTACCTACACAACACTGGTAGCTGCTAGCATGACGTATTGTTACCTACACAACACTGGAAGCTGCTAGCATGATGTATTGTTACCTACACAACACTGGTGGCTGCTAGCATGATGTATTGTTACCTACACAACACTGGTAGCTGCTAGCATGACGTATTGTTACCTACACAACACTGGTAGCTGCTAGCATGATGTATTGTTACCTACACAACACTGGTAGCTGCTAGCATGACGTATTGTTACCTACACAACACTGGAAGCTGCTAGCATGATGTATTGTTACCTACACAACACTGGTGGCTGCTAGCATGATGTATTGTTACCTACACAACACTGGTAGCTGCTAGCATGATGTATTGTTACCTACACAACACTGGTGGCTGCTAGCATGATGTATTGTTACCTACACAACACTGGTAGCTGCTAGCATGATGTATTGTTACCTACACAACACTGGAAGCTGCTAGTATGATGTATTGTTACCTACACAACACTGGTGGCTGCTAGCATGATGTATTGTTACCTACACAACACTGGTAGCTGCTAGCATGATGTATTGTTACCTACACAACACTGGAAGCTGCTAGCATGATGTATTGTTACCTACACAACACTGGTGGCTGCTAGCATGATGTATTGTTACCTACACAACACTGGTGGCTGCTAGCATGATGTATTGTTACCTACACAACACTGGTAGCTGCTAGCATGATGTATTGTTACCTACACAACACTGGTAGCTGCTAGCATGATGTATTGTTACCTACACAACACTGGTAGCTGCTAGCATGATGTATTGTTTACCTGCACAACACTGGTGGCTGCTAGCATGATGTATTGTTACCTACACAACACTGGTAGCTGCTAGCATGATGAATTGTTACCTACACAACACTGGTGGCTGCTAGCATGATGTATTGTTACCTACACAACACTGGTAGCTGCTAGCATTATGAATTGTTTACCTGCACACCACTGGTGGCTGCTAGCATGATGTATTGTTACCTACACAACACTGGTAACTGCTAGCATGACGTATTGTTACCTACACAACACTGGTGGCTGCTAGCATGATGAATTGTTGACCTGCACAACACTGGTGGCTGCTAGCATGATATATTGTTACCTACACAACACTGGTGGCTGCTAGCTTGAGGAATTGTTTACCTGCACACCACTGGTGGCTACTAGCATGAGGAATTGTTTACCTGCACACCACTGGTGGCTGCTAGCATAAGGAATTATTTACCTGCACACCACTGGTGGCTGCTAGCATAAGGAACTGTTTACCTGCACACCACTGGGGGCTGCTAGCATGATGTATTGCTACCTACACAACACTGGCGTTTCTCTCTCCTGGTGCATCTCTTCTTGGTGTATTTTTCTGCTGGTTTATCTCTCTGCTAGTGTAGGTGTGTCACCGAGGAATAATCCTCTCTAGGAACCAAACAACACGCTGGTTCAATCAGCCTTCCCATCTCTCAGGCACTATTACCCCTGATGGATTAATTCAGGAATTGTAGGAACTTCTTTTGCTCCCCTTCGGCCAGAATTTTTTTGCTTCAGTTGTTGTGGTGCCACGACACACGAGACTAGCTCTGACGCATGTCTCTTACCTGTAACATATGTTACTAGAAAACACCATTACACTGAAATGCAAGACGTAAGAGAACGCAATTCTAAAGAAAATATCAATTTAAGCAAAATGAAAACAGGAAGAATCCAATAGAGAGAAATACTATAACTTATCATGGTCATAAAATATACAGCACACACACACACACACACACACACACACACACACACACACACACACACACAGTGTCCAGACTATGGAGCAGAATTCTTCTCCAGGCTGATGGACTGACCCCCTTAAAACTACCTCTTCTGGGGTGATGGACTGATTGCATCGTCTCTACATCTCTACTGTTTCCGCTGCCTCCTCTGTGTTCGACTGAAGAAACCTACTGTGCAGGCGAAACGTTTCGGAATAAAGATACCTAAATGTTGCACATGTGCCTTGCTTTGCACGCGCGCACACACTACAAAAAAAGATAAAATCAACAATTAACTAAAGGAACAAAAACACTCAATGCAAATATTATCACACCAAGTTAAAATCACCAGCAACGGTTAAAACCCCATATAAAATTATTAATGTCACAAGACCAAAAGTTCCCCGAGGTCCCTGCAGTCACCTCCGAAATTACCGGTTACTGCAACGATTGCAATGAATCTATTAGGAAAACAAAAATAACTGGTGAACAATGATACTAACTAGACAAGCAATAAGAAAAACAAATGAATACCTACGCTAACTAGAAAATCAATAAGATACAAGGTAACATCCATGCTAGCCAGACAACAAGCAACAAACACAACAAGAGAGCTATGCTAACTAGGCAAGCAATAACAAGAGGACATCCACGCTAACTAGATAAGCAGTAGCAAACAAGACACCATCAGCATTAACTAGACAAGCAATACAAACACTAGAGAACATTCGTGCTAACTAGACTAGCAATAACAAACACAAACGCAAGAGACAACACAATATAAAACAAAATTCTGCGCTCCTGAGGCCAAATTTTTGGCTGTACAATATCTAGAAAAAAAAGAGACCAAGATGAAGGTCTTGTGTAAATTATCCAGCAGAGAGGAAAGGGGTGGGGGAGAGAGAGGACCTCTTAGACAAGACCTTAATGAAGTCTTCCTAACAAGGTTAAGAGGTAATTAGATGGAGAGGTATTTTTGTCCCCAGAGAAAATTGTTGACATGTAGCAAGCTTCGTTTTTGAGGAAGAAAGTGAAGGAGAGGGAGAAAGTGAGAAGAAAGAGAATGTGTTAGGATGAGTTGACCTTCTTCAACCCATCCCAGAATCCCATGCCTATGCAAATGACTGTACTCTGACATTTACCTCTCCAAGGGAGGAAATGCCAGCTGCTCTCAAGTACACCAATCACCAGCTTATAGCTGTGTTAGCCTGGTGAAAACGATGGCAGGTTACATTTGCTTCTGAGAAATCAAATAATGGTCTCTAGGAACAATGATGGTAATGCTAGAGAAGGGGTAAGAATGAATGAGAGAGTGTTGGAACCCGGGGATGAGGTTGATATCCTAGGGGTGAAACTTGATTCTAAATTATCTATGAAGAACCACTTAGTAAATCTTACAAGCAAGGCAGCCAAGAAATTAACAGCACTATGACATATTCCGCACTTGCTTGACAGCAGAGGCTACAAAACACTAAGTTCTGATCGACAGCTAAGGTATCATCCGTTTTTATGTCTGATTAGGAGGGGGGCTCCATCTCGATGTTGTATATTGTATGACTGGTCTGATATATGTTGTGCAAAGAGCCCAGATGCCTCAAAGTCTTTTTTTGGGGATCTTCAGGCTATTTCTAAGTTCCTTAGGTTAGAGTTTGTCACCAATGTTTAGACGAACTCGAGTTTCTGGTTAAGGTAACACAGGTGTTCCTAGTTAATTAACTAATATAGCTGCGAGTCCCCATGTGGCTAAATCTATTCTAGTACCCGATTTTAGTTTCTTAAGGTGTACCTAGGTTAAATTCGAGCAACAACTTTTCTGACCATTCCAGTAATCGACAGAGGTCATCTCGTAGCTTACTGCAATCTTCATATGTTTTTCTCGTAAGCTTGGCATCATCTGCGAAAATTTGCATACAAAATTCCAGGACTCCAGGAAGGCCAACGACATATCAGCAACAGTAAGGTGCCAGGACGGACTCTTGTAGTTCACTGATGGTGATACTTTTAAATGACTTATTCTCTCTTGCTCATATATTTTTTTTTAACCAATCTTTTACGTTTCTTGTTATACTAACTTTTCTTTAAGACTATGGATCAGTAGTTTTTGTGGTTCATTGTCGATGGCTTCCTTGTAGACATGGAAAATATAGTCAGCTCATCTTTATCTTAGCTTTCTTGTTTTATTTCTGCGAGGCTTACATGCTGATTACGTTTGTGAGGCATAACTTCTATTCCTTAAGTTATGTTTCATTCAGAAATTAATGTTCCCTTACGGTGTTCTACTAGTGGCTAGTGTCTTTACACGGTATGTTAGTCAGTGACGTGCTTTTTAATTTAACGATATCCGTCTCCTTAAAGAATTTTTATAACATCTGTCTTCAGTGAACAAACTGACATATCAATGCTCAAAAATCTTCCATTGAGACTTTAATATCGACTACTTAGTAAATATTTCGAATATCCTATATTAGAGAACGCATTCGAATCATGGATTTAATATTTATTGTCAATTCAGGAAGACTCAAACAACATTTTAATGAATAATTAAAATTACTGTAGAATGCCATATCGGATTGTTGCCGCTGGGAGTAAGGTTCAATTAACACAGAAGCGGTATTGTTAGTATCGCGGGTTAGCTGGCGGAGGTGCGGGGATGGGGGAAAGCTTCCATAAGTGACAGGGAGTAGAGGATAACTCTCAAAATTTAACCTATACCACAAGTGTGTCAAAGCTTAGAGATCCTCCTCTCCTGCCCTTCAAAATTATCCAGATACCTGAGGAACCAGAAGACCAGAGGCAGTCATTGGAAGCCTTTCATTCAGCGTACCAGTGCGGCGTCTACCAGATTGTGAGAGGTTTCCTGCTCAATGAGTATACTTACCAGGATGAACATTCTTGAATCAGATTAGTCATTCAGTTCAGTTATGAGTGAAGACTTTACTCCAGATACTGTAGGTAGCATATCGGTATAAGAGTTAATATCTCAGTGATCATAAGTGACTTCCGTAGCCTGAGGTAAATCAGGAATTATTAATTTTGCCTTAAGCTTAGAGATTTATAGGACTGTCAATATATGCAGGTAACCATTCATCACCAATACGAGGATTACTACCAGGATAGTAACCATAGGGTTAAGCTTACTAAGCGACGAGTAGCAGTGGGGAAAACCTTAGCTAGAGAGAGAGAGAGACTACACATTCCCAAAGTTCGTTCCGCTCTAGTGTTGGTATGAGGCTGGTACTTTTGATCCTTCCTCCACTTCAATTCAGAGATAATACTGAAAGTGGGAACCAGTGAGGGTACGATTATCACCTTAATAAGCCAAGGCAGTAACCCACCTCAAAAGTTTCCACATCTTTTGTGTGTATTTCCATCGATTTGTTGTGCAAACACATACCTTCTCTCTATTGTTCATGTAGTGGGCTGTGTTCAGTATCGTGTGTGTGTGTGTGGGGGGGTGAGAGAGAGAGAGAGAGAGAGAGAGAGAGAGAGAGAGAGAGAGAGAGAGAGAGAGAGAGAGAGAGAGAGAGAGAGAGAGAGAGAGAGAGAGAGAGCGAGAGCATGTACGCCTGTTAGTGTGTGTTATTGTATCTGCCTCTGTATTGTCTCCCTTTTGTAGCCACAAACTAGTTTATACACATTTTTTTACCACTCCCCATCTCCAGTTACTCCTCCTATACCCCACCTCCCATTTTTTTTTCACCTTGTCAATTTCCTTCATCTCCCTCTACCCTTATACTCTCTCTTCATAATTTATACTTGTCTTCCTACTCTTCTTACCGTTTTCCTCTAGCCCTCACACATTACTTTCTCTTTCTTTCCCCTTTCCTCTCCCTCATCACCTCCCCCTTCTCTCCTCGTCTCCTATTCTCTTTCCCTTCTCCCTCTCCCTGGCTGTCCCACGCTACCCTAGCTTCACGTCACTCACCCCTCACGCTACCCACCACTCACCACCCGCATCACAATACACACGTGTATAAACACAGGTGTATGTAAATGTGCATATTTATTTATATAGTATTTACATACGTTATAAATATATACATGCGTGTGTGTACTCAGCTAGTTGTACTCACCTAGTTGTGGTTGCAGGGGTCGAGTCATAGCTCCTGGCCCCGCCTCTTCACTGTGTGTGTGTGTGTGTGTGTGTGTGTGTGTGTGTGTGTGTGTGTGTGTGTGTGTGTGTGTGTGTGTGTGTGTGTGTGTGTATGTGTGTGCGCGCGCGCGCTCACCTAGTTGAGGTTGCAGGGGTCGAGTCCAAGCTCCTGGCCCCGCCTCTTCACTGGTCGCTACTAGATCACTCTCCCTGAACCATGAGCTTTATCGTACCTCTGCTCTGTGTACTCACCTAGTTGAGGTTGCGGGGGTCGAGTCCGAGCTCCTGGTGTGTGTGTGTGTGTGTGTGTGTGTGTGTGTGTGTGTGTGTGTGTGTGTGTGTGTGTGTAGATACAAATGTCATAATCACTGCCTCGTTCAGTGTATTACACCACATCTGTGTTAATATTAACAATAATACATCTGTTCCTCCCACACATGCTTGACGTGTTGGATATATAGTTATGCCCAAACATACACAAGAAATATTTGCTGCATGTGTGCGTATGGTATCATCAACAATTATTCCTTACATGTGTCTAGACAATACTGTATATTATGTGTATGCATGTATGTGCGTGCGTGTATATTTATACATGCATGTATGTGCGTATGTTTGTGTGATTATAAAAAATATACATATTTATGAGCTTAATGATTAGGTATGAGCACATTCACAGTAGTGAACGTGTGTATTAACTAGCCTAGTGAACTGACTTATCTCTGATAAATTAATATTCACTAATGCAGCTTAGCGCTGCTCAACTGATCGTTGTTTAGTACATGATTAGATTTCGTTCGAATTTTTAACCCCGGAGGGTTAGCCACCCAGGACAACCCAAGAAACTCAGCGCGCCGTCGATGACTGTCTTATTTCCATCGAGGTCCTGCACTCTTCTCCCCCAGGATGTGACCCATACCAGTCGACTAACACCCAGGTACCTATTTGCTTACTAGATGAACGGGGACAGGTGAGCCGGGGCTTGAACCACGGATACTGTGTGACGTCAGCCCCTATAGGTCTGTTGGTATACTCAGTGTTATGTCCAAAATTCTTGAAGGCGGTGTAATGTCAAGTAGTTAAGTATCTTAACGACAAAAACATTCTCCACAGTTATTAATCAGTTTTCAGAAAGTCTTACTCGACCGACACCTCCCTAATTAATCTGATGGACTACCTGAGAACTCAAATGTCGCTAGAGAATCTCATAGGTATAGTGACCTTAGATTTGCAAAAGGCCTTCGATACCGTCAACCATAATATATTACATAAACTACAAGCTATCATCAGAGGTTCTATAGATTGGTTTCAGTCCTACCTGTGCAACAGGTAATAAATTGTCAAGCTCAACAACACAGAATCGGAATCCCCTGCCAATAGCATACAAGGTAGTATTCTGGGTCCCTTACTGTTTCCATGTTATGTGAATGACATGCCCATCAGTATGCCAGGTGTAAGTTTCTGTTGTATGCAGACGACAGTGCTATATTAGTGTCAGGTAAAGACCAGCGAGATATAGTTAATGTACTGTCCCTAGATCTAGAGTCCTGCAGAATATGGTTAATAGACAACAAATTATCGTTACACCTCGGGAAAATAGAAACTATACTCTTTGGCACGAAAAATAAACTTAAAAGAGTAAATAATTTTTATGTCCAGTGTAATGGGGGATCACATCACTTCAGTATCTTTGGTGAAATATCTGGGAATCCCCTCTGACCAAGCATGTCAGGAAAATTGATGGGGAACAGTGTAATAAAGAAAGCGAATACCAGACTTAAGTTCCTCTATAGACAGGCAGTGTCTACCTACTGAGGCTTGCAACACACTATGCCATATAAATTACTCTTGCTCTTCATGGTAGATCTGGTCACAATTATGGCAAGTTACCATGATTGTGACCAGATGGAGTTCATTACCTTTGTAACTAGTTCAGCTATCATAACTTTGGGGTCCAATCACGGGACCCATTATGTACCTTTGTAATCTTTTGACTACCGCTCACAGGATGGGTATGGGGTGCATAATAAAGATATTAAACTAAACTGTGTGTGTGTGTGTGTGTGTGTACTCACCTAGTTGTACTCACCTAGTTGAGGTTGCGGGGGTCGAGTCCGAGCTCCTGGCCCCGCCTCTTCACTGATCGCTACTAGGTCACTCTCCCTGAGCCGTGAGCTTTATCATACCTCTGCTTAAAGCTATGTATGGATCCTGCCTCCACTACATCGCTTCCCAAACTATTCCACTTACTGACTACTCTGTGGCTGTGTGTGTGTGTGTGTGTGTGTGTGTGTGTGTGACTCAACAATCAATATTTGCACCAATAACTCATTACAGTTGTGACCGGGTGTGGAAGTGTGAATTGCTCATTACACTATAATTTGTTCATGATTGTAGCCATGTATAAACGTAAGTAACCATTCTTACAGAATTCATTACCTTTGTAACTTGTGAGCTCATTACCTTTGTACCTAGTTCAGCTATCAAAAATTTGGGGGCCCAGTCGCTGGACCCATTACGTACCTCTGTAATCTGTAAATACCTTTGTAACTTGTCATGATTGTGACCAGACCTACCTGGAGTTCATTACCTTTGTAAATTGTGAGTTCATTACTTTTGTAAATTGTGAGTTCATTACCTCTGTAACTTGCTCAGCTATCAAAACTTCGGAGTCCAGTCCCTGGACCAATTATGTACCTCTGTAATCTTTTGACTACCGCCCACAGGATGGGTATGGGGTGCATAATAAACATATTAAACTAACTCTTCATGGTACTCTGCCTTAACAAAAACAACTGAAAGAAAGACTATAAGTCACCAAAGAACAAAATGGTGAGATTCATACTGGACTTAGGTCCAAGAGAGTATGCTTGACAGGATGAATTACAACACCTGGATATGCTGAATGTTGAAGACAAGGAGTAAAACAACTGAAGTTAAATCACGTTTATAAAACTACTCACAAGCAGAGTCCAGAATATCTTGCTGCCAAGTCTGTGAACCAAAACAATTATAGTACAATGGGAAGGGAGCACTACTTTGTAGTACCCACAGTAAGTGGTCAGGTTTCAAACACCTTTTATTGCACAGCAATAAAGAAGTGGAACGAATTGCCTGCACATGTCAAAGCCTGTCATAGCATGAGCCAGTTCTGGAAGAGGGCTAAAAGGTACTTAATGAGTGAAGGTACAGAAAAGGAGGAGAATGATTTCCTGTACAGCTAACATGTACCTTTTACAGTAACAATTATATACCTGTTACTGTGATTTGATCCCCTCTTTAAAGTTAATATAGATAACTTAGTTTACCTCATTCCTAGTACATCTCCTTGCATTATAACTGCTTTTCACATAGTTGAGTTACTTAGAATGTTTTAACTGTTATGGTTTAAATAATAAGATATTACAAGGACCCCAGTGGAAATTAATCACTTTGACTTTTTTGGGTTATCCTAGGTAATCTACACATTTGCTGCTATGTATAATAATTTATGTAACTGTATTTATGTGGACCTGTACCTGAATAAATTGACTTACCCTACTGAAATCTCCGATCTCAGGCTGAGAAATTTCAGCACTATATAACCCACCCTGTATGATAGGATATGATAGGGAACATACACTTTTGCTCCCACTGCATAACTATCACATAGAATAGTGTAGCTTCAAACTGCAGTTGTATTCAATTTTGCTAAATAAACACTCGTTTTGACTCGGTTAACTACCGATAAAATTTCCTTTATTTATCTCAACGGATTTTCAAAATTCGTTGAGATAAATATTGCCTAAATATGGGTGAATGGAAGAAATATGGAGGTTCATCGTAGTCTGTCTTTCATTTTCATTACCGTCACACGTTTTCTGCGTACTATTAAAATAAAAAAACGAATCCATTGCCATGGGTAACTATTAAAATCGTAACTGCCTGATATCCACTATTTTTCAAATATTTGTTATATAAATTTGCTTCCATGTCATTCTGTTTTTAATGGTAATATAAAAAAATGGCTATTTGATGAGCATTCATTAGGAAATCCATCCTCAACGAATATAATCTTTAATCTCTTCCGTAACAAAATCGTAAATCCAATCACGATTTAGGTCCTTGTCAGTCTTCCTTAATCATCAGAAGACCCTGCATGCACAAGCAATTAAAGTTTCTGCTCTTTAAGCAACGTTGGCAGCTTCCTAATATAAATTTGGAAATATTTTGAGGGATGATTTTAACACATTAATGAAGATAACATTACAGTATTCCAGTTATGATATGAAATGTTGTGGTAGTTTTGACAATTGATAAATAACAAACTTTATTTCTGTAAAGAATGGTTGACAATTGGTACGTGAAAAGGTAATATTATAGCAAGCTCCTCGTTATGAAGAGCATTTCGCGCAGCCTTAAAATAATTTATACCTACTACTGGAATCTTTGCAAGAACAATTTGTTGAAAGTTTTAGTGATACAATTAGCTATAACATTTGTGGAGGTTATTATGATTTACAAAAGTTAGTCAAATACAAAATCAGATGCTAATGTACATTTCAGTACAGGTAGGCAGGTACTTCACAGGACATAATATACTGAAGGCCCCAAGAATGCAAAGCATCTCGGGTATAACTTAGCCTATACTATACTTAAAATTTACCCAGTTAATTGATAATAAAAATCACAGTAAGAAGATATAACTGTTAAGTTTATTCCCGTCAAGGGAGGTTCCTTGACGCTGGTGAGGGGCTCTTGATCTAGGGAATTGGATCTGTACTCCAGTTCCCTGAATAAAGACTGAATACCTTCCACATCTCCCCCCACAGGCGCTGTGTAATCCTACGGGTTTAGCGCTTCCCCTTGATTATAATAATGTTAAGTTTATTAGAGTGAGTAATACCAGTTAGTTAACTACAATACAAACATGGTGAGACAGTATATGCATCTAATAATATATCGAAGTTGAAGAAAATTCCCAGATGATAACAGTTGCAAATACAGTTAACGATAAGGTAAGATTTTTTCGAAATTTTAACCTGGAGGGTTAGCCGTTCAGAATAACTCAAGGCAGTGCGCATATCGTGGACTCTCATTTCCACTGTGGGCCTTAATCTTGTCCCCCAGTATGCGATTTACACCTACTTACTCCTAGGTAAATATAAGAACATAAGAAGGAACACTGCAACAGGCCTACTGACCCATGCGAAGCAGGTCCATGTCCGTTCCCCCCCAGATTAGCCCAATGACCCACCTAGTCAGGTCACTTCCACTTAAGGAAGGAGCAAAGCATCAGACCTAGTAGCAAAAGCTAGTCAGGTCCAACTCACACCCACCCACACTCACTCATGTATTTATCTAACCTATATTTAAAACTACACAACGTTTTAGCCTCTATAACCGTACTCGGGAGTTTGTTCCATTCATCCACAACTCTATTACCAAACCAGTGCTTTCCTATATCCTTCCTGAATTTGAATTTTTCCAACTTAAAACCATTGCTGAGAGTCCTGTCTTGGCTGGAAATTTTCAGCACGCTATTTACATCTCCTTTATTTATTCCTGTTTTCCATTTATACACCTCGATCATATCCCCCCTAATTCTATGCCTTTCGAGAGAGTGCAGATTCAGGGCCCTCAGTCTATCCTCACAGGGAAGATTTCTGATACATGGGATCAACTTTGTCATCCTCCTCTGTACGTTTTTCAGTGCATTTATATCCATTCTGTAATACGGTGACCAGAAATGTGCAGCATAGTCTAAATGAGGCCTAACCAAGGATATATAGAGTTGAAGAAAAACCTGAGGACTTCTATTATTTATATTTCTAGATATGAAGCCAAGGATTCTGTTAGCTTTATTGCGAACACTAATGTACTGTTGTCTTGGTTTTAGATTATTGAACCAGAACTCCTAAATCCTTTACGCAATCAGTAGTATTAAGATCTACATTATTTAGTTTATATGTGGCATGGTTATTTTCCTGTCCAACATTTAGAACTACATGCCCAACGTTTGCACCCATGCCGGGTACTGAACCAGGGACACTCAGTGTGTGAGGCGAGTGGTAGTAGTCTAGATGACTCGTTGTTATTGTTACATCGTTACACTGTGGCTACCTAGATCTGACGTTTAACAAGGTTATATTACTATGTTTACCTAATATACCCGTCACTCAGGATGGTTTCCCTGTTATACTCCATCACACAGGATGGTTTCCCTGTTATACTCCATCACCCAGGATGGTTTCCCTCTTATACTCCATCACACAGGATGGTTTCCCTCTTATACTCCATCACACAGGATGGTTTCCCTGTTATACTCCATCACCCAGGATGGTTTCCCTCTTATACTCCATCACACAGGATGGTTTCCCTGTTATACTCCATCACACAGGATGGTTTCCCTCTTATACTCCATCACACAGGATGGTTTCCCTGTTATACTCCATCACACAGGATGGTTTCCCTGTTATACTCCATCACACAGGATGGTTTCCCTGTTATACTCCATCACACAGGATGGTTTCCCTGTTATACTCCATCACACAGGATGGTTTCCCTCTTATACTCCATCACAGGATGATTTCAGGATGGTTTCCCTGTTATACTCCATCACACAGGATGGTTTCCCTTATACTCCATCACTCAGGATGATATACTCCATCACACAGGATGGTTTCCCTGTTATACTCCATCATACTCCATCACACAGGATGATTTCTCTCTTATACTCCATCACACAGGATGGTTTCTCTCTTATACTCCATCACACAGGATGATTTCCCTGTTATACTCCATCACACAGGATGATTTCTCTCTTATACTCCATCACACAGGATGATTTCTCTCTTATACTCCATCACACAGGATGATTTCCCTGTTATACTCCATCACACAGGATGGTTTCCCTCTTATACTCCATCACACAGGATGGTTTCTCTCTTATACTCCATCACACAGGATGATTTCCCTGTTATACTCCATCACACAGGATGATTTCCCTGTTATACTCCATCACTCAGGATGATTTCCCTGTTATACTCCATCACACAGGATGATTTCCCTCTTATACTCCATCACACAGGATGGTTTCTCTCTTATACTCCATCACTCAGGATGATTTCCCTGTTATACTCCATCACACAGGATGATTTCCCTCTTATACTCCATCACACAGGATGGTTTCTCTCTTATACTCCATCACTCAGGATGATTTCCCTGTTATACTCCATCACTCAGGATGATTTCCCTGTTATACTCCATCACTCAGGATGATTTCCCTGTTATACTCCATCACACAGGATGATTTCCCTCTTATACTCCATCACACAGGATGGTTTCTCTCTTATACTCCATCACACAGGATGGTTTCCCTGTTATACTCCATCACTCAGGATGGTTTCTCTCTTATACTCCATCACACAGGATGATTTCCCTGTTATACTCCATCACACAGGATGATTTCCCTGTTATACTCCATCACTCAGGATGGTTTCTCTCTTATACTCCATCACACAGGATGATTTCCCTGTTATACTCCATCACTCAGGATGATTTCCCTGTTATACTCCATCACACAGGATGGTTTCCCTCTTATACTCCATCACACAGGATGGTTTCCCTGTTATACTCCATCACACAGGATGGTTTCCCTCTTATACTCCATCACACAGGATGGTTTCCCTCTTATACTCCATCACACAGGATGGTTTCCCTGTTATACTCCATCACACAGGATGGTTTCCCTCTTATACTCCATCACACAGGATGGTTTCCCTCTCCATCACTAGGATGACTGTTATACTCCATCACACAGGATGATTTCCCTCTTATACTCCATCACACAGGATGGTTTCCCTGTTATACTCCATCACTCAGGATGACCCTCTCCATCACACAGGATGATTTCCCTCTTATACTCCATCACACAGGATGATTTCCCTGTTATACTCCATCACACAGGATGATTTCCCTGTTATACTCCATCACACAGGATGATTTCCCTGTTATACTCCATCACACAGGATGATTTCCCTCTTATACTCCATCACTCAGGATGGTTTCTCTCTTATACTCCATCACACAGGATGATTTCCCTGTTATACTCCATCACTCAGGATGATTTCCCTGTTATACTCCATCACACAGGATGATTTCCCTCTTATACTCCATCACACAGGATGATTTCCCTGTTATACTCCATCACACAGGATGATTTCCCTGTTATACTCCATCACACAGGATGATTTCCCTGTTATACTCCATCACACAGGATGATTTCCCTGTTATACTCCATCACACAGGATGGTTTCCCTGTTATACTCCATCACTCAGGATGTATACTCCATCACACAGGATGGTTTCTCTCTTATACTCCATCACACAGGATGATTTCCCTGTTATACTCCATCACACAGGATGATTTCCCTGTTATACTCCATCACACAGGATGATTTCCCTGTTATACTCCATCACACAGGATGATTTCCCTGTTATACTCCATCACACAGGATGATTTCCCTGTTATACTCCATCACACAGGATGGTTTCTCTCTTACACTCCATCACACAGGATGGTTTCCCTGTTATACTCCATCACACAGGATGGTTTCCCTCTTATACTCCATCACACAGGATGGTTTCTCTCTTATACTCCATCACACAGGATGATTTCCCTGTTATACTCCATCACACAGGATGATTTCCCTGTTATACTCCATCACACAGGATGATTTCCCTGTTATACTCCATCACACAGGATGATTTCCCTGTTATACTCCATCACACAGGATGATTTCCCTGTTATACTCCATCACACAGGATGATTTCCCTGTTATACTCCATCACACAGGATGATTTCCCTGTTATACTCCATCACACAGGATGATTTCCCTGTTATACTCCATCACACAGGATGGTTTCTCTCTTACACTCCATCACACAGGATGGTTTCTCTCTTACACTCCATCACACAGGATGGTTTCCCTGTTATACTCCATCACACAGGATGGTTTCCCTCTTATACTCCATCACACAGGATGGTTTCCCTCTGTCATATTCCATCAAAAGGTAAGTCGATACTATCGTTAAGCATCCCACAACAGTTTCAGTAACTACAGTAACTTTAAATATTTCATACCATTAGGGATGGAAATGCTTAAAATAGCTGTTACTGTTTTAGACGGAATACCACATATTTCGTGAAAGGAATGAGACCATCATCACGCAACAATTAAAAAAAAAAGTCGATGGTAGTGATGACACTGATGGTGATGGATAGTGATGGCGTTGATGATGATGATGGTTTTGATGGGTTACTAGTAATGGTAGCTGATGGTAGTGTTGATGTACTGGCATCAGGAGAGCAGTGCAACAAACAATGTGGTGATCTCTACTCCCCTTCTATCTTTCATCACCTCAATTTATCAGCACGCTATCATGAAGCTGACACCTATTATCTCATTGTCCAGTGTTGAGGATGATGGTGGAGGAAGGTGGTTGAGGATGATGGTGGAGAGAGCTGGTTGAGGTTAATGGTGGAGGAAGGTGGCCGAGGTTGATGGTGGAGGAAGGTGGCTAAGGATGATGGTGGAGGAAGGTGGTTGAGGATGATGGTGGAGACAGCTGGTTGAGGTTAATGGTGGAGGAAGGTGGCTGAGGATGATGGTGGAGGAAGGTGGTTGAGGATGATGGTGGAGAGAGCTGGTTGAGGTTAATGGTGGAGGAAGGTGGCCGAGGTTGATGGTGGAGGAAGGTGGTTGAGGATGATGGTGGAGAGAGCTGGTTGAGGTTAATGGTGGAGGAAGGTGGCCGAGGTTGATGGTGGAGGAAGGTGGCTAAGGATGATGGTGGAGGAAGGTGGTTGAGGATGATGGTGGAGACAGCTGGTTGAGGTTAATGGTGGAGGAAGGTGGCTGAGGATGATGGTGGAGGAAGGTGGTTGAGGTTGATGGTGGAGGAAGTTGGTTGAGGTTGATGGTGGAGATTGCTGGTTGAGGTTGATGGTGGAGATTGCTGGTTGAGGTTGATGGATGGAGATGGTTGAGGTTGATAGTGGAGGGGATGGGAGATGGTTGAGATTGATGGTGGAGGGGGATGGGAGATGGTTGAGGTTGATGGTAGAGGGAGATGGTTGAGGCTGATGGTTGAGGGAGATGGTTGAGGCTGATGGTGGAGGGAGGTGGCTGAGGCTGACGGTGGTGGGAGGTGGTTGAGGTTGATGGTGGAGGAGGTGGTTGAGGTTGATGGTGGAGGAGGTGGTTGAGGTTGATGGTGGAGGAGGTGGTTGAGGTTGATGGTGGAGGAGGTGGTTGAGGTTGACGGTGGTGGGAGTTAATTAAGGCTGAAGGTGGAGGAAAGAGTGTTGCTCCACCTTCCAGTGTTGACACTGACGGTGGAGGGGCAGGTGTTGCCTCACCCTCAAGTGTTGACACTGACGGTGGAGGGAAGGGTGTTGCCTCACCCTCCAGTGTTGACACTGGTGGCGGAGGGAAGGGTGTTGCCTCACCCTCCAGTGTTGACACTGACAGTGGAGGGAAGGGTGTTGCCTCACCCTCCAGTGTTGACACTGGCGGCGGAGGGAAGGGTGTTGCCTCACCCTCCAGTGTTGACACTGACGGTGGAGGGGCAGGTGTTGCCTCACCCTCCAGTGTCGGCACTGACGGTGGAGGGACAGACGCTTCTCCGTACAGGTGTGTTTCTACTTCCAAGTAACTTCAACAGCAAGAACAATCAAGATTAACATTTAGTAATGACTGACTGCTGACACTGCATACTTGTTATGCCTCATAACATGCCTACACAATATTATGTGCAGTTATCAGTACAGTAAACCAAACTCTACTCGTCACACTACCTAATACACACAAAAACTGTGAGATTCATTCAGAGAGACCCAAACACACCAGTTCACACACATCAGCTTACACACGCGTACACACCAGTATACACGTACATAGTTTACATGCACCAGTACACACACACCAGTACATACGATCACTTTACACACACACTGGTACACACAACCACTTCACACACAAGGCTAAAATCTTCACCTTCCTAACATTAAACAAGTATCATGAGAACTCGGCTACCCTGAGGTTATGCTCTTTAACACAGCTGCTCTGTTTACTTTCCACAATAACCACGTCAAATGCATAAAATG
>NC_091346.1:4305827-4325827 GCF_038502225.1 Cherax quadricarinatus
GAATAAGGCATGAAGGAAATAATTAGGGAACGAGTTGAGAGTGAGAGTTAGCGTTAAGGCCGGTCGACTGCACATGGGAATGAGGGAATGAAGGGAATGACGGAAGGAAGGAAAGGATGAGAATGACGAAAGAAGGGAATGAGGGAATACAGACAAAGGGAGTGATGAATGATGTACGGTGCTCCATACATCAAGTATTATACTGCTGAGTGAACCTACTAACAGTATTTTTATTATATGAAGACTCCTTGTAAACTATCACATAAATGTTCCTTGTAAACTATCACATGAATGTTCCTTGTAAACTATCACATAAATGTTCCTTGTAAACTATCACATAAATGTTCCTTGTAAACTATCACATGAATGTTCCTTGTAAACTATCACATAAATGTTCCTTGTAAACTATCACATGAATGTTCCTTGTAAACTATCACATAAATGTTCCTTGTAAACTATCACATGAATGTTCCTTGTAAACTATCACATAAATGTTCCTTGTAAACTATCACATAAATGTTCCTTGTAAACTATCACATGAATGTTCCTTGTAAACTATCACATGAATGTTCCTTGTAAACTATCACATGAATGTTCCTTGTAAACTATCACATGAATGTTCCTTGTAAACCATTACATGAATGTTCCTTGTAAACTATCACATGAATGTTCCTTGTAAACCATTACATGAATGTTCCTTGTAAACTATCACATAAATGTTCCTTGTAAACTATCACATGAATGTTCCTTGTAAACTATCACATGAATGTTCCTTGTAAACTATCACATGAATGTTCCTTGTAAACTATCACATGAATGTTCCTTGTAAACTATCACATGAATGTTCCTTGTAAACTATCACATAAATGTTCCTTGTAAACTATCACATAAATGTTCCTTGTAAACTATCACATGAATGTTCCTTGTAAACTATCACATGAATGTTCCTTGTAAACTATCACATGAGTGTTCCTTGTAAACTATCACATAAATGTTCCTTGTAAACCATTACATAAATGTTCCTTGTAAACTATCACATAAATGTTCCTTGTAAACCATTACATAAATGTTCCTTGTAAACTATCACATAAATGTTCCTTGTAAACTATCACATGAATGTTCCTTGTAAACTATCACATAAATGTTCCTTGTAAACTATCACATGAATGTTCCTTGTAAACCATTACATAAATGTTCCTTGTAAACTATCACATAAATGTTCCTTGTAAACTATCACATGAATGTTCCTTGTAAACTATCACATAAATGTTCCTTGTAAACTATCACATGAATGTTCCTTGTAAACTATCACATAAATGTTCCTTGTAAACTATCACATAAATGTTCCTTGTAAACTATCACATAAATGTTCCTTGTAAACTATCACATGAATGTTCCTTGTAAACCATTACATAAATGTTCCTTGTAAACTATCACATAAATGTTCCTTGTAAACTATCACATGAATGTTCCTTGTAAACTATTACATAAATGTTCCTTGTAAACTATCACATGAATGTTCCTTGTAAACTATCACATGAATGTTCCTTGTAAACTATCACATGAATGTTCCTTGTAAACTATCACATGAATGTTCCTTGTAAACCATTACATGAATGTTCCTTGTAAACCATTACATGAATGTTCCTTGTAAACCATTACATGAATGTTCCTTGTAAACTATCACATGAATGTTCCTTGTAAACTATCACATGAATGTTCCTTGTAAACTATCACATGAATGTTCCTTGTAAACTATCACATGAATGTTCCTTGTAAACCATTACATGAATGTTCCTTGTAAACTATCACATGAATGTTCCTTGTAAACCATTACATGAATGTTCCTTGTAAACTATCACATGAATGTTCCTTGTAAACTATCACATGAATGTTCCTTGTAAACTATCACATGAATGTTCCTTGTAAACCATTACATGAATGTTCCTTGTAAACCATTACATGAATGTTCCTTGTAAACCATTACATGAATGTTCCTTGTAAACTATCACATGAATGTTCCTTGTAAACTATTACATAAATGTTCCTTGTAAACTATTACATAAATGTTCCTTGTAAACTATCACATGAATGTTCCTTGTAAACTATTACATAAATGTTCCTTGTAAACTATCACATGAATGTTCCTTGTAAACTATCACATGAATGTTCCTTGTAAACTATTACATAAATGTTCCTTGTAAACTATCACATGAATGTTCCTTGTAAACTATCACATGAATGTTCCTTGTAAACCATTACATGAATGTTCCTTGTAAACTATCACATGAATGTTCCTTGTAAACTATCACATGAATGTTCCTTGTAAACTATTACATAAATGTTCCTTGTAAACTATCACATGAATGTTCCTTGTAAACTATTACATAAATGTTCCTTGTAAACTATTACATAAATGTTCCTTGTAAACTATCACATGAATGTTCCTTGTAAACTATTACATAAATGTTCCTTGTAAACCATCACATGAATGTTCCTTGTAAACTATCACATAAATGTTCCTTGTAAACTATCACATGAATGTTCCTTGTAAACTATTACATAAATGTTCCTTGTAAACTATCACATGAATGTTCCTTGTAAACTATTACATAAATGTTCCTTGTAAACTATTACATAAATGTTCCTTGTAAACTATCACATGAATGTTCCTTGTAAACCATTACATGAATGTTCCTTGTAAACTATTACATAAATGTTCCTTGTAAACTATCACATGAATGTTCCTTGTAAACTATCACATGAATGTTCCTTGTAAACTATCACATGAATGTTCCTTGTAAACTATCACATGAATGTTCCTTGTAAACTATTACATAAATGTTCCTTGTAAACTATCACATGAATGTTCCTTGTAAACTATTACATAAATGTTCCTTGTAAACTATCACATGAATGTTCCTTGTAAACTATTACATAAATGTTCCTTGTAAACTATTACATAAATGTTCCTTGTAAACTATCACATGAATGTTCCTTGTAAACTATTACATAAATGTTCCTTGTAAACTATCACATGAATGTTCCTTGTAAACTATCACATGAATGTTCCTTGTAAACTATCACATGAATGTTCCTTGTAAACTATCACATGAATGTTCCTTGTAAACTATCACATGAATGTTCCTTGTAAACTATCACATGAATGTTCCTTGTAAACTATCACATGAATGTTCCTTGTAAACTATCACATGAATGTTCCTTGTAAACTATTACATAAATGTTCCTTGTAAACTATCACATGAATGTTCCTTGTAAACTATTACATAAATGTTCCTTGTAAACCATTATATTACACGAGTGTTCTTAATGCTCTAATATTTATAGTACTTAATATTCCAATTTTTATAGTTCTTAATATTCTAATATTTACAGTGTTTAATACTCTGTTTATAGTTATTAATGTTTATAGTTCTAAATGTTTATAGTTCTTAATATTCTAATGTTATTGTTCTTAAGGTTCTAATGTTTATAGTTCTTAAAGCTCATATGAAACTATCAATTTCCACTAACTCATTAGCAATATTCACAGCCACTCAAACTATCCCCTCAAACCCTTTACTACTCACATGAATATAACATTACTCAAACCATACCACGGGCGGGAACAGAACCCGCGATCAGAGACTCTGATCGCGGGTTCTTTCCCCGCCCGTGGTATGCTTTGTTTGCAATCGTGTCATTACGATTTCGTGAGTCATAACATTGCTCACTATCCACATGACTAACATTACTCACTACTCACATGAATATAGCCCCCATCACTCAAACAATAACAGCCTGGTCAGTCAAGCCAACAAACCAGGCGGCCTGGGCTGGGACTGGACCACGGGGTCGGTGACCCCCAAAATCGACTCCAGGTAAACCACTATTAACATGGTTGTCGGCAGTGTTGCAGGTTAGGTCCACCCTGGCAGGGAGGACTGAAGACTGATATCCCAAGTGATCGCCTGATTACGAACAATGTGTTACTACTAACATCACATTATCATCATCAGTCGTACCATTCCATCACTTTTGATTGTCAATGTTATTATGGTGATACCAACGAATTGTGGAAGATGAAACGCTTACATTTCAGGACATTTCCTTAAGGAAACGTTTCGTCATGAGGAAAGTACTCATGGCGAAACGCTTCCTTTAATAAATATCCCAAACTGTGTACAAGTATCCTTTTCTATAGTTCCATCACTTACAGTCACTCCACAACCTCTACCCAGTTTCCACCTCTTTTTAGAATTATATGAAGCATTACCTTCGTTCCGAGCTGCTTAACAGTGTTACCCTTCGCGGTGTTAAAATTTGAAAGAATTATGTAAATGAGGAACATGGTAACATTTTATACCTCTATTTAAGATGGTTGAAGGATTATTCATTAGCATTAGTGACTGTATAAATGGCTCGAGGTAGCAATTCCAGGGGAATTCACTCTTAATACATTAAAGGATTTAAATTAATCTTTTAGTATGCTGTAAAGATCTTCACACACACACACACACACACACACACACACACACACACACACACACACACACACACACACACACACACAAATATAAATTTGTGGCAGTAAACTCCATACTCGGTTTTAAGGGCATGTATGACAGGGTTCAAGAGGCTTAACACTACTAATGCTGCTTGACGAAGCTGAAGAGGTAAAATCAGTAAACAAAACTTCACCTGAAGTACAAATCGTCATGAACAAATCGGCAAGCATAAGTTGGCGAGTACAAATCAGGAAGTGCACAAAAACCAAGAGACAAAACACCTCACCAAGAAACATAAAAGTCTCTCTTTTTTTGAGTATTAAAAAAAAATGTAAATATTACGAAAATGATTTAGTTGCCTGGATGAGAGACACGGGGAGGGAATTATCACTAAATGTGTCAAGTCTTCACCCAGGTATATATATATATATATATATATATATATATATATATATATATATATATATATATATATATATATATATATATATATATATATATATACACAAACCCAAGCACACATGTGTATACACACGTACACACATATATGTATACACAAACATACAAAAGCACACAAAAAGTATATAAACAAGTACATACCATGTACAAACATAAAAACACAACATATAAATGCACATTTATACACACGTACACAACAAGTAAATACACGAGTATAACACATTGAAACACGCACACACGTATATACACGTATATACACGTATATACACGTATTTACACGTATTTACACACACGTATATACACATACTAAGAAGCAGGGAAATGTTAAAAAATAAAAGAGTGCATGGTTCGCACACAGATGGAAAACATGAAAGCGTAAAAGCATGGAAAAAATAAAACAAAGAACAACAGAAAACTGAGAGGAGAGCAGAAGAGCCAGAAACAATTATGAATGGGTGAGAAGAGTGGCGCAGAGACTGTCTGAGAATGACACAGCATACACAGCCAAATCTGAACTTAAGCTGGTATGCTGTCCTATCAGAAGGAAGACAGTACTGAAGGACTAGGTGAAAAAGCAAGGCAAATAGGTAATAAAACTAGGGCACTATATATATGGATGGAGCACTAAACCCGTAGGGCCTGGTCACAGACCGGGCCGCGGGGGCGTTGACCCCCGAAACCCTCTCCAGGTATACAACTCCTGGGCGGGGGTGGAAGGCATTCAGGCTCGACTGAAAATACTGGAGCACTGGTGCAATTCCTTAGATCAAGAGCCCCTCGCCAGTATCAAGAAACCTTGATGCTGGTAAGGGTCTGATGAGGAATCTTAGGAAACAAGGACATTACCAGGTCAAAGAGAAAGAGTACACCAACAAGTACTGGACACAATACACACACCAGGAGAAGTAACGTAACAACTGAGTGAGCTAGCTGCCTCAAGGCAATGGGACCACATATCTTTGGTGATTTCGAAAGAATGGGGCAATATCTAAAATCTATAAATTCCTTGACATAAGGCACTTGTCAGAGGTGTGGGACACCGTAAACTTAGTCATAATACTTAAAAAAGGGACAGGCAGGTAGCAACTACAGTTGAGTGTCACTGATATGTATACTATGTAAGAAGATAATCAGATGAGTGATGGAGCACCTGGAAAGAGGCAGTTTCATAAAGAGCACAGCTTTAGAGATGGTAAATCTTGCCTAACAAAACAGCTTCAGCTTTAGGACAAGGTAACAGAAGTGAAGCAAGAGTGTGCTGGTTGAACTGCACATACTTGGAATGTAAGAAGGCCTCTGACACAAGAAGTATCTCATAATAAGGAAACAGACAATGATCGGGAAGAGGCAGATCACTTTTTCGCGAGGCGATAAACGAACTTTCAGTTGGAAGTAAAAAATACTGACGAGTCACATAGACGTTAGGAAATATTTCACTTGTTTCAGAGTCAGGAATGATCTGGACAAGAAGGTAGTTAGAGAACCACAAGGCTCCCAAAATCAAGAGAATGAACCCAGGGGCATTTAAGAGGTAGCGCCAGGAGCTGAGACTCGACGTCTGCAGCCACAAAAAGGAGAGTACAAATAGATGGATGCACACACAGACAATGGTAGAAAATAAACGAGGGATTCGCTAATTGTTTACATTTCCGGCTGACAAGCCTGATCAGCTGGTCCGCAGCAGCTCTCTGCGTTATTTATAGTTCAACTTAAAGAACTGCACCTGTGAGTGGGGAGACTATGGGCATGTGTTGAGCGAGGAGTTGATGGAATGGTGCAAGGAATGGCAGAAGGGATGGAGACTATAGAGGCAGGTGATGGGCCTCTAAAATGCTAGAGGGAACAGCTGACCGAGATGGAAGGGAAAGGTGATGGAGAGGAGAGGAGAGGAGTGGGAGAAGGGATGAGGATGGAAGGGGGAAAGGAATGAGGTTGGACGTGAAAGTAAATCATAATGTTGAGGCAGCTCACAGAGTACTGTAGTTCTACCACTCTAATATGAAGTGGCAAGTGTGGGGTTCCTCAGACCACCATAACTTCTCAGACCCACCATAACTTCTCAGACCCACCATAACTTCTCAGACCACCATAACTCCTCAGACCACCATAACTTCTCAGACCCACCATAACTTCTCAGACCCACCATAACTTCTCAGACCACCATAACTCCTCAGACCACCATAACTTCTCAGACCCACCATAACTTCTCAGACCCACCATAACTCCTCAGACCACCATAACTTCTCAGACCCACCATAACTTCTCAGACCACCATAACTTCTCAGACCCACCATAACTTCTCAGACCACCATAACTTCTCAGACCCACCATAACTTCTCAGACCACCATAACTCCTCAGACCCACCATAACTCCTCAGACCCACCATAACTTCTCAGACCACCATAACTCCTCAGACCCAACATAACTCCTCAGACCCACCATAACTTCTCAGACCACCATAACTTCTCAGACCCACCATAACTTCTCAGACCCACCATAACTTCTCAGACCACCATAACTTCTCAGACCACCATAACTCCTCAGACCCACCATAACTTCTCAGACCCACCATAACTCCTCAGACCCACCATAACTTCTCAGACCACCATAACTCCTCAGACCCAACATAACTCCTCAGACCCACCATAACTTCTCAGACCACCATAACTTCTCAGACCCACCATAACTTCTCAGACCCACCATAACTTCTCAGACCACCATAACTTCTCAGACCACCATAACTTCTCAGACCACCATAACTTCTCAGACCCACCATAACTCCTCAGACCACCATAACTTCTCAGACCACCATAACTTCTCAGACCACCATAATTTCTCAGACCCACCATAACTCCTCAGACCCACCATAACTTCTCAGACCACCATAACTTCTCAGACCACCATAACTTCTCAGACCCACCATAACTCCTCAGACCACCATAACTTCTCAGACCACCATAACTTCTCAGACCCACCATAACTCCTCAGACCCACCATAACTTCTCAGACCACCATAACTTCTCAGACCCACCATAACTCCTCAGACCCACCATAACTTCTCAGACCACCATAACTTCTCAGACCCACCATAACTCCTCAGACCCACCATAACTTCTCAGACCACCATAACTTCAGACCCACCATAACTCCTCAGACCCACCATAACTTCTCAGACCACCATAACTTCTCAGACCACCATAACTTCTCAGACCCACCATAACTCCTCAGACCCACCATAACTTCTCAGACCACCATAACTTCTCAGACCCACCATAACTTCTCAGACCCACCATAACTTCTCAGACCACCATAACTTCTCAGACCACCATAACTTCTCAGACCACCATAACTTCTCAGACTAACCATAACTTCTCAGACCACCATAACTCCTCAGACCCACCATAACTCCTCAGACCACCATAACTTCTCAGACCCACCATAACTCCTCAGACCCACCATAACTCCTCAGACCACCATAACTTCTCAGACCCACCATAACTTCTCAGACCCACCATAACTCCTCAGGCCCACCATAACTCCTCAGACCCACCATAACTCCTCAGACCCACCATAACTCCTCAGACCCACCATAACTCTTCAGACCCACCATAACTCCTCAGACCCACCATAACTCTTCAGACCCACCATAACTCCTCAGACCCACCATAACTCCTCAGACCCACCATAACCCTTCAGACCCACCATAACTCCTCAGACCCACCATAACTCTTCAGACCCACCATAACTCCTCAGACCCACAATAACTCCTCAGATCCACCATAACTCCTCAGACCCACCATAGCTCTTCAGACCCACCATAACTCCTCAGACCCACCATAACTCCTCAGACACACCATAACTCCTCAGACCCACCATAAACCCTCAGACCCTGCATAACTCTTCAGACCCAACATAACTCCTCAGACCCACCATAACTCTTCAGACCCACCATGACTCCTCAGGCCCATCATGACTCCTCAGACCCACCATAACTCCTCAAACCCACCATAATTCTTCAGACCCACCATAACTCTTCTGACCCAACATAACTCCTCAGACCCACCATAACTCTTCAGACCCACCATGACTCCTCAGTCCCACCATGACTCCTAAGACCCACCATAACTCTTCAGACCCACCATAACTCTTCAGACCCACCATGACTCCTCAGTCCCACCATGACTTCTCAGACCCACCGTAACTCTTCAGACCCACCATAACTCCTTAGACCCACCATGACTCCTCAGACCCACCATAACTCTTCAGACCCTCCATGACTCCTCAGACCCACCATAACTCTTCAGACCCACCATGACTCCTCAGACCCACCATAACTCTTCAGACCCACCATGACTCCTCAGACCCACCATGACTCCTCAGGCCCACCATAACTCCTCAGACCCACCATAACTCTTCTGACCCACCATAACTCCTCAGACCCACCATAACTCTTCAGACCCACCATGACTCCTCAGACCCACCATAACTCTTCAGACCCACCATGACTCCTCAGACCCACCATGACCCCTCAGACCCACCATAACTCTTTAGACCCACCATAACTCCTCAGACCCACCATAACTCTTCAGACCCACCATGACTCCTCAGACCCACCATAACTCTTCAGACCCACCATGACTCCTCAGACCCACCATGACCCCTCAGACCCACCATAACTCTTTAGACCCACCATGACTCCTCAGACCCACCATGACTCCTCAGACCCACCATAACTCCTCAGACCCACCATGACTCCTCAGACCCACCATGACTCCTCAGACCCACCATGACTCCTCAGACCCACCATAACTCCTCAGACCCACCATGACTCCTCAGACCCACCATGACTCCTCAGACCCACCATAACTCCTCAGACCCACCATGACTCCTCAGACCCACCATAGCTCCTCAGACCCACCATAACTCCTCAGACCCACCATGACTCCTCAGACCCACCATGACTCCTCAGACCACCATAACTCCTCAGACCCACCATAACTCCTCAGACCCACCATGACTCCTCAGACCCACCATGACTCCTCAGACCCACCATAACTCCTCAGACCCACCATAACTCCTCAGACCCACCATAACTCCTCAGACCCACCATAGCTCCTCAGACCCACCATAACTCCTCAGACCCACCATAACTCCTCAGACCCACCATAACTCCTCAGACCCACCATGACTCCTCAGACCACCATAACTCCTAAGAACCATTGTGGTCCTTGACTTTCCTGTGAAGGATATTGAGAGTTTTGTCCTCGCAGCTTCCCTGACGCCATATTTCCCTGATGACTGCCTGATGAACCAGGCTGTTGCTACTAGCAGTCTATGGGACAACAAAACCTTCACAACCAGGAACTGATCTACTGTCCTTTTGAAATACTTCACCTTTGCTCTGAAATTTCAGTAGTCTTATTTTTCAAAGAACACCGAGTGTTTTATACTTTTATATTAAGAAAATATTCCAAGAATCAGGCTCAAGTGTTGCCTCCGTCCGCCTATTGTTTATTTATTTTTGGAAGTCTGTTGCGTTTATGCAAATATCAGATATATAATGTGTAGCGTTACCTGTGGGTTACCTGTGGTCGGTTTCCGGAGTCATCGCCCCCTTTACCTGAGGTCCGGCCCCGGACTCGGCCTCCTGGTTGCTAACCTGATCGATCAGATTGCTTGTGCCATCCGTATTTAACGAAAGTATGCACCACAGCCCGCCTGATCAGGAACTGACTTGAACTTAATTAAAACGTTCCCTCTTGAAGACAACCATTGATCTGTTGTTAATTTCCCTTATATATGAAGAGAGGGTGTTGAAAAGTTTTGCTATGCTTACAATTAATAAGGTTTCAATTTGTGTACTCATTGCGTCCCCTGCAGAGTCTCTTGCTTTCTAAGGAGTGATTTCCGTGAGTACATTTGGGACTAATCTCCCCCAGAACATTCCAGATGTAATCTATGATGCATCTTTCTTGCTTGCGTTCCCAGTAATTCAGGTACTTTACTGAATTTAAACGTGCACCGAAGGCTCTCTGTACATTTTCCAGCTCTGGAATTTCGCCTGTCTTGAAGACCTTTATTATACAACAGTATTCCAGCCTGGAGAAAACAACTTGAAGAGTGTCATCACTGGCTTGGCCTGTCTTGCTGTGATAATAACATTGTTGTAATTCTTGAATATGAACTCCTATGACATTATTAAACCCAAGTCCTTCATATTAAACTTTAGCTCTATTATTTAATTCGAGTTTCTGTTGTACTCATGTTTTCCATCGTGAATTACTTGTAATTTGTCCTCAATGATCATCATCTTGTCAGTGGAAGACTTTGTTTATTTTAGCTTGAAGATTCGACCTGCCCTCAATGGACGCCACTCAGATAATATTCTAATACGGTCTGGAAATGATATGCTGGAACGATTTACGTCAGTGTCGGTTATAAGGAGGAGAAAGAAAAGTGGGGCAACCAATGTGCCTGGGGAAACAGAACTTTTCACTGCGGCAGCCTCTGATTTCACTCTGTTGAACATTACTCTCTGGGTTTTATTTGCCAGAAAGTTAAATATCCATCTGCCCACTTTTCCACTTAATGAAACTAACTGGGTCTCTACTTTTCATGGTATCGACAGACCTACTAAGCACTCATTCATATTATTATTTCAGTTTCGTTCATATCATTGTTGCTATCTTTTTGAGAACTTCCTTGAACTAGAGGACAAGTATTGGAAGAATTTTTTCCACTAATTTTGCATAATTGTGAGGGAAAATCCTTTAAAAACGGGGGGCTATGGTTGTTCAGACACCCAGGAACGATTAGCGTGTTACTGCCCGCACTACCATCTAGCAGGCTGAGGCTAAACTTCAGTTCCTCGGGTTGCTATGCTTCAATTTCTACTCCCGGTAGTATTAACCTTACCTGGTGTGGGTTGAAGTTTGGAGACTCGCTTCACCTCCACTCTTCTCTTGATCAGGAGCATTTCTGTTCTTTGTTAATGATTTACCTGGTTACCAGTAATGACACTGAAGTAGAATACCAGCCTTTGTCTTTCTTCAATGTTATACTTTAACCCTTATATAACCAGTATTGTTTTTTTTATTATCGGCTCTGCTGCTGGCCTGGTCATCCAGGGTAGACGCTAGTTAATTGGAACAAGACCCCTGTCACGGGGCATTTTGGGACAACGATTCCTCATCTCTTTGAAATCGGAAGTGCTGTACTACGACCAAGTATTGACAGGATTTCCCAGAACATCGGACCGACACCGCAACCCAGGATAACCAACACCACTTCTTCTGTAAACATCACAGAAGACCATCCTGGGCATAAGATACTCCTGTCCCAACGTCATACTGGAACCACAGCGGCCAATTTAATTTTACTTAATTTTAATTAAAATCCTTGGAAAATTATCTTAATTATACCTCAGGTTATTCATTATTTTTCTATTCTTTTGTGGATTTCACAAAATTAACACAGCAGACCCTAAAACAGCAGACAGTAAGCTACGAAAGTTAATTTTGGTAGGTAAACCTTGTACATGAGTTACGAGATTATCCGTCGCAGAAACAGAACACACACACACACACACACACACACACAATTCGCAGCACCACTTGATCAAGCAGGTTCAAAAAACTTGGAATAGTAAAAAAAGATTGGCAGCCAGACTTGTCTCCGAGCTGAGGAAGTTTCGTGATTAAAGGAACTAAATTTGACGTCTTGAGAAGAGAACTAAAGGAGGTGGATAAAACGAAACATGAGCAAAAACTACAACCTATACACCAGAAAATGTTTTCGTCCTTGGACCTTGATAACGTCTAACATGAGATGTTGGAAATTATCAGGATCCCAGAACCGAAACGTTTTCTAATATATATGTCCAGTATTTCTTCACCTATCTTTTTTAATTGCTTCTCGGAATCTATTACCAAGATTTTTACCAGGACCAGAGAAGACACGAATTACGACAAACTGAAATGTGACAGACAAATTTAAGTATCAAGAAACAGAGGGCACAGACTGCAGCTGAAAACGCAAGCCAAAGTTACGTTTGAGCAGTGTCAGGGAGCAAAAAAGTGTATAAGAAAGCGGTAGAGGTAAATTCCACGATAAGCCCAAGAGTTCTGTAATCAATAATGGCCGTCTACAATGTTTAAAAGAATGGGTCAGGACCAAGACTCGACACCGAGCACGCATGACCGCAACACAACGCTGCGACAAGACTGCAACACAACTCTGCAACACTGCACTGAAACAACAAAGCTCTTCAGCAGCAGTGCAAGACAACGCAACGGCAACACTGCAACACGGTTTCAACATCCTAAAACTGAAACACATCATTAATTTGCCTCTTGTCAGGACGCACAGATAACAAGCTTCATTAATATCGGGTAGCCCGTTTGTGAGATAATTTGTGCATCAGCAGACAAGGGGGAACTGGAGGACATTATTATTATTATATACAATATATATGTATATATATATATATATATATATATATATATATATATATATATATATATATATATATATATATATATATATATATATATATATTAGGAAAAGGTGTGGAGTTAATAAAAGTATTAGTCAGAGGGCAGAAGAGGGGTTGTTGAGGTGGTTTGGTCATTTAGAGAGAATGGATCAAAGTAGAATGACATGGAAAGCATATAAATCTATAGGGGAAGGAAGGCGGGGTAGGGGTCGTCCTCGAAAGGGTTGGAGAGAGTGGGTAAAGGAGGTTTTGTGGGCAAGGGGCTTGGACTTCCAGCAAGCGTGCGTGAGCGTGTTAGGAGTGAATGGAGACGAATGGTATTTGGGACCTGACGATCTGTTGGAGTGTGAGCAGGGTAATATTTAGTGAAGGGATTCAGGAAAACCGGTTATTTTCATATAGTCGGACTTGAGTCCTGGAAATGGGAAGTACAATGCCTGCACTCTAAAGGAGGGGTTTGAGATATTGGCAGTTTGGAGGGATATGTTGTGTATCTTTATATGTGTATGCTTCTAAACTGTTGTATTCTGAGCACCTCTGCAAAAACAGTGATAATGTGCGAGTGTGGTGAAAGTGTTGAATGATGATGAAAGTATTTTCTTTTTGGGGATTTTCTTTCTTTTTTGGGTCACCCTGCCTCGGTGGGAGACGGCCGACTTGTTGAAATAATATATATATATATATATATATATATATATATATATATATATATATATATATATATATATATATATATATATATATATATAGCGTGCCGAATAGGTAAAATTGGTCAATTAGCAACAACTCATTTAAAATTACGTTCTTTCTAAAATTTTCTCTTATACGTTTAAAGATTTTTTCTTAATTTATGTTAATGTAAAAATTAATTTTGTACCAAAAGAACCTTAGAAAATTTGGCAGGTAAGACACATAGGCAGCATTTAGGCAACTTTATTCCGAAACTTTTCGCCTACACAGCCTGGAGAAATATTTCTCCAGGCTGAGGGATTGACAATCTCAAATCTACGACTTCAAGGGTGATGGACTGATTACATCGTCTTCACTGCTCCTGCCTATTTCCTGTATTCGACTGAAGAAGCCTACTGTGTAGGCGAAACGTTTCGGAATAAAGTTGCCTAAATGCTGCCTATGTGTCTTACCTACCAACCTGTCGGTATTGTATACCATTTTGATATTCACTTAGAAAACTTACCTTACTATAACTAGCGCAATTTAATTTAGCCTAATCCAACTAAATATATTTTAGATAAGTTTACAATAATTTAATAATAAACACAATGAAATATATTTTTTTTCGTTTAGCTCAAAAAGATTTTAGTGAAATTATTGTATACATAAATTTTCGCTTGCCTTATTCGGCAAGAAGAGCGTTGCTACTTAAGTTAAAATCGCAAGTTTTACCTATTCGGCACAAAGTTCATCAAAAATTCCTTGGCTGGTCTGATTCCTGACGAAATTAAATCTTACTTTTTTTGGTGCATCACTTTGTGCACTAAAAAAGAAGGATGGAGGAATTAGCCCAATTGCAGTGGGAAACACTTTTCGCCGTCTCGTATCCAAAGCTGCTGTCCGAAGTATTCCCGCACAGGCAGCCATGATGCTTCAACCAAACCAGCTTGACTTTGAGGTCTCTCAAGGAAGTGAAGCAGCGATTCATGTAACAAGGGCGTATATCAACAACATGCCTGAGGACAATGCAGTGGTAAAATTAGATTTCAAGAATGTATTTAATCTCTCTGAAAAGAGACGTGGTATTAACAGCTGTACAAGAATATTTCCCTGGTCTCTTCCCCTAGGTTTCAGCTGGATATGGCAAGGAATCAATGCTCCTGTTTGGAGACCATGAAATCACATCGTCAAAGGTTATAAAGTAAGGGGATCCTCTCACAAGATTTCTGTATAGCGGTTAGGGAAATCACAGTCAGACTGACCAGTGAGCTAATTTTTGATTCCGAGATGATGGTACACTAGCAGGTACAAAAGAGTTTCTTCTAAATGATCTTACAGAGGTGATGACAAGGGGACAGGAAATGGGGTCTCATCCTGAATCCATCCAAAAGTGAAATCATCTTAATCAACAAGTGACAGATGCAGCGAGATCAAAACTACCAGGAGCATCAATCATTGTCCCCACAAATTGCGTCTTCCTTGGAGAGCCTTTGGGCAGTGATGCCACCGACACAATCCTCAGGAAGAAACTGGAAGAGTTGAGGAGAATGGAACAACGAATAGGCAAACTTGACACCCATGATGCCTTGTACCTTCTCACAAAGTGCTCGAGTCTGCCCTGGTTAACATATATGTTCTCATAGGCTCGGAGACCCTTGGCTCATGCGGAAAGAGTGCATCTAAGTTGCATAAGGAGCTATGCAAAAGACTCATCAGCGTAACTAGGGATCCCAGGGTAGATAGTTTTGTATTCCAGCGACTCAGCGCTGCTGTTCAGAGGGGTAATGCCTGCTGTATCTTGGGCACGCGCCCCAGCTCTGAGGAGCTAGATTAGATTTTAGCATGATCAGTGACAAACACGTAACAATATGTACTAGACAAGTATCTCATGTACACCTCATATACTGCATATGCCATCTACAATGTACTTCTTAAACCATTTATACCATATTATGTAATAAAATATACCTATTGGTAAAAAAGAATGAAAAGATGGGGTGGTAGGGGAAGTGGAATATTCAAACGGCTTCAGGAAGAAATCCAAATATTCTTCCTCGAAACATTTTATCCACTTCCCCAAGACTATGGGTCCCACAATTTGCACCAGAGGGGAGCCACACACACACACACACACACACACACACACACACACACACACACACACACACACACACACACACACACATATATATATATATATATATATATATATATATATATATATATATATATATATATATATATATATATATATATATATATATATATTATTATTATCACACTGGCCGATTCCCACCAAGGCAGGGTGGCCCGAAAAAGAAGAACTTTCACCATCATTCACTCCATCACTGTCTTGCCAGAAGGGTGCTTTACACTACAGTTTTTAAACTGCAACATTAACACCCCTCCTTCAGAGTGCAGGCACTGTACTTCCCATCTCCAGGACTCAAGTCCGGCCTGCCGGTTTCCCTGAACCCCTTCATAAATGTTACTTTGCTCACACTCCAACAGCACGTCAAGTATTAAAAATCATTCGTCTCCATTCACTCCTATCAAACACGCTCACGCACGCCTGCTGGAAGTCCAAGCCCCTCGCACAAAAAACCTCCTTTACCCCTTCCCTCCAACCTTTCCTAGGCCGACCCCTACCCCGCCTTCCTTCCACTACAGACTGATACACTCTTGAAGTCATTCTGTTTCGCTCCATTCTCTCTACATGTCCGAACCATGATATATATATATTATATATATATATATATATATATATATATATATATATATATATATATATATATATATATATATATATATATATCGATGCACCACGCAGAAACAAGCAGGTATATCAGGTATATACAAAGAAAGATCGCAGTCAGCAGGACTCGATACTGCTATTGGGGACAGTCAAGATACCTAGGTAGCGCTCTTATCCACTCAGCCACGAATGCCACATAAGCTGGACAGCCTGGTTCACAAGCCATCCAGGCTGCCCAGTTTATGTGGTATTCGTGGCTGAGTGGATAAGAGCGCCGCCTGGGGAATCTTGACCGTCCTCAGTAGCGGTGTATATATATATATATATATATATATATATATATATATATATATATATATATATATATATATATATATATATATGTCGTGCCGAATATGTAAAACTGGTCAATTAGCAAGAACTCATTTAAAATTAAGTACTTTCTAAAATTTTCTCTTATAAGTTTAAAGATATATTTTTTTAATTAATGTTAATGTAAAAATTTTTAATTTTGCAACAAAAGAATCTTAGAAAACTTACCTAACCTTATTATAACAAGAACAATTTATTTTAGCCTAACCCAACTAAATATATTTTAGATTTGTTTACAGTAATTTAATACTAAACAGAGTGAAATATATTTTTTTCGTTAGGTTCAGAATGATTTTGGCGAAATTATTGCATACACAAATTTTCACTTGTCCTATATGGCAAGATGAACGTTGCTATTTAAGCCAAGATCGCAAGTTTTGCCTATTCGGCACGACACACACACACACACACACACACACACACACACACACACACACACACACACACACACACACACACACACACACACATATATATATATGTATATATATGTGTGTATATATATATATATATATATATATAAAATTATTATTATTATTATTAAAGATTAGCCGGTATTCTCCCGGCCCGGGCCTTTTCCAAGTGGTGGCCCGGCCTTGGCTCCCTCTTTAAGGAGTGTCTGAGACCTAAGTCTCCCATGGGAGGAGGCACAAGTACCTCCTCATCTTTGGGACCAACTGTCCCCAGGCCTAGCCACAAGCTAGGCCTCTCTGGTCTGCCATCCCCGCCCCAAGGGGGGTAATGGGAATGACAGTCTTATGAGCGAAAGGCTCGGGCTCAGGCACCTACCCTACCCTAGAAGGGTTAGGCATGGTATCGATCTATATATATAAAACATACAGTTTGAATGGGGTTCACCTCTGGTGCAGTCAGCGAGGACCTACATCCTCAAAGTAATAAACGAACCTTCGTGGTTTACCTTTAAGCAGTTATTTTTCTTCTATCACACCATTTTCTTGTTTAAATATATATCCGTATACAAGAGCGTGTGCATCCGCTGAAAATTCGTAATAAATTAATTTAACTACGAGTAGGTTGAATTGCCAAGATTTTACCCTGTGATTTGGCTATTACCGATCATACTAGGGAGAATAAAATATTGTGCCCCAACTAGGGAATGCTCATCACTAGCGTGTTTTGTGACACACAATCTTACAACCCTAAACACAACTATTTAAGGAATACCAGCCAACTTTACCAGAAGCCAATGTTAAATATAGCTCTTGTCCCTTTGTGATCTAACTCTAACATCTATTTTTCACTTGAAATGTAATACAAGGATATAAACCTTATAACTTGTATATCTGTGACCTGTTTCGAGTCTTGCTACTTTCACAGCCAGGCCTGGCACAGACTTTTCTGTTGCTCGATTGATCAACCAGGCTGTTGCTGTTGATAGCTTGCTGGCCCACATACCCTCTCACAACCTGTATCTTTTTATTTGGCACTTAATATGCTTACCTTTTCTTATCTGCTGGACTCGTCAAGAAGGGTCTAATTGCTTTTAATTGTTGGTCTTATCTCTGCTGCTATTAATAAGTGCTGATCTGAACTTTCAGTAGACCGGCGTCGCTAAAGCAAACCTTACTGGTTTAAAACATTGATGTACCACGACATACCTCATTAATTACTTTCAGTTGAGGGTGGAGCAATATTTTCTGAAGAAAACCAGGAATGGTAGGAGGGGAAACTGGTCTGCGAGTGACAGAGAACAGGGAAGGATTCTCATGTGCTGCAACTTTAGCAAAGGACTGAGAAATGTTAAGAGTACCAGTCCAGTTTACTCGTTTGAATCCTCTTACCACAGAGGTACCAATGATCTTTATATAGAAAGATACCGAACTATATATATATATATATATATATATATATATATATATATATATATATATATATATATATATATATATATATATATATATATATATATATATATATATGTCGTGCCGAATAGGCAGAACTTGCAATCCTGGCTTAAATAGCAACACTCATCTTGCCATATAAGACAAGCGAAAATTTGTGTATGCAATAATTTCGCCAAAATCATTCTGAACCTAAAGAAAAAAATATATCTCACTATGTTTGTTTAGTATTAAATTAATGTAAACAAATCTAAAATATATTTAGCTGGGTTAGGCTAAAATATATTGTTCTTGTTATAATAAGGTTAGGTAAGTTTTCTAAGATTCTTTTGGAGCAAAATTATAAATTTTTACATTAACATTAATGAGAAAAATATATCTTTAAACGTATAAGAGAAAATTTTAGAAAGGACTTAATTTTAAATGAGTTCTTGCTAACTGACCAGTTTTACATATTCGGCACGATATATATATATATATATATATATATATATATATATATATATATATATATATATATATAAACATTGTCTCTACGTCCACAGCAGGACTCGAACCTGCTATCTCTGTATCACAGTCCACATTACTTTACCAAAAAAAAAAAAAAAAAAATTACTTTACCACTGAGCTAGACCCAAGATAAGTATGGGCGCTGAGCCGAAGCTAAGCGATGTTACCCCATAACCCCGGGCACCAAGCTCGTTTTGAAAGTTATTTCATCGAATCCTGCCGCATGCAGTGGACAATGAAAGAGATTTGAAATGCTTAACAATTCGCAAACATGCGAAGACGTGACGTAGAGACAATGTTTGTAAATAATTTCGCCTGTTTGCGAATTGTTAAGCACACATATATATATATATATATATATATATAT
>NC_091346.1:4333327-4363327 GCF_038502225.1 Cherax quadricarinatus
TAGACTGACGGAGCATGAATAACTAGACTGACGGAGCATAACTAGACTGAGCGATCATGGTAATATCGAGACTGACGGAGCATGATAATAACTAGACTGAGGAAGCATGGTAATAACTAGACTGAGGGAGCATGATAACTAGACTGAGGGAGCATGGTAATAACTAGACTGACGGAGTATGATAATAACTAGATTGAGCGATCATGGTAATAACGAGACTGACGGAGCATGATAATAACTAGACTGAGCGACCATGGTAATAAACAGACTAAGCGAGCATAGTTATAACTAGACTGAGGGAGGATGGTAACAAGTAGACTGCGCGAGCATGGTAATGAGAATGAGGCAGCTTTGTTACCATGAGACTGACTTCAGACCATCGGGAACACCACACCGCTCAGCTGCACCTGCCACACCACGCTGTTAAACCAATAGTCGATTGACAAGTAGGAAGGGGTGGTGGTGGGGCGAGGGAGGGGGGAAGGGGAAGAGGAGAGGTGGGGGAATGAGTATGAAGGGGGGAACTAAATTAATTCAACTTCCCACTTGCCATGTTTGGCTTTAATAACTAGGTGGAGAGAGGGAAGGGAAGGGATAGACAGAGCGAGAAGGGAGGGAGGAAAGATGGATGGAGTGAACGACAAGGAACATATTGCTAATATGAATGAGAGTAGGAAAAAGTGAGTAGCAGAAGCTGACAGAGAAAATGACAAAAAGAAGCAAGCTATAAACAGAGAGGAATAAGGTGAACAGTATGAAGCAATGTGGGAAGAGAGCAACAGAGGGAGAAAGGAAGGGAAAAGTAAGAGATGGAGAAAGTTGCAAAACCTGCCTAGCGCCAATGATTGATTTCAAGAGTTTTTCTCTTCTGGTAACCAGGCCTGAGGCCAGGCTTCTCTGCTACCCAACTGATTAACCAGGTTGTTGCTGCAACACACTGGTTTCTTCAGTGTGGAGTGCCTGCTGTGGTAAACACCAAATTCAATTAATTTCAGCAAAATATTATGAAAAATAGCTACTGTTTTGCTATCAACACTGGTCCTCGACCGTGGTATCAACACTGGTCCTCGATCGTGGTATCGACCGTGGTATCAAAACTGGTCCTCGACCGTGGTATCAACACTGGTCCTCGATCGTGGTATCAACACTGGTCCTCGATCGTGGTATCAACACAGGTCCTCGACCGTGGTATCAACACTGGTCCTCGACCGTGGTATCAACACTGGTCCTCGATCGTGGTATCAACACTGGTCCTCGATCGTGGTATCAACACAGGTCCTCGACCGTGGTATCAACACTGGTCCTCGACCGTGGTATCAACACTGGTCCTCGACCGTGGTATCAACACTGGTCCTCGATCGTGGTATCGACCGTGGTATCAACTGTGGTATCAAAACTGGTCCTCGACCGTGGTATCAACACTGGTCCTCGATCGTGGTATCAACACTGGTCCTCGATCGTGGTATCAACACAGGTCCTCGACCGTGGTATCAACACAGGTCCTCGACCGTGGTATCAACACTGGTCCTCGACCGTGGTATCAACACTGGTCCTCGATCGTGGTATCGACCGTGGTATCAACTGTGGTATCAACACTGGTCCTCGACCGTGGTATCGACCGTGGTATCAACACTGGTCCTCGACCGTGGTATCGACCGTGGTATCAACTGTGGTATCAACACTGGTCCTCGACCGTGGTATCAACACTGGTCCTCGACCGTAGTATCAACACTGGTCCTCGACCGTGGTATCAACACTGGTCCTCGACCGTGGTATCAACACTGGTCTTCGACCGTGGTAACAACACTGGTCCTCGACCGTGGTATCAACACTGGTCCTCGACAGTGGTATCAACACTGGTGCACGACCGTAGTATCAACACTGGTCCTCGACCGTGGTATCAACACTGGTCCTCGACCGTAGTATCAACACTGGTCTTCGACCGTAGTATCAACACTGGTCTTCAACCGTAGTATGAACACTGGTCTTCGACCGTGGTATCAACACTGGTCCTCGACCGTGGTATCAACACTGGTCCTCGACCGTGGTATCAACACTGGTCCTCGACCGTGGTATCAACACTGGTCCTCGACCGTGGTATCAACACTGGTCCTCGACCGTGGTATCAACACTGGTCTTCGACCGTGGTATCAACACTGGTCCTCGACCGTGGTATCAACACTGGTCCTCGACCGTGGTATCAACACTGGTCCTCGACCGTGGTATCAACACTGGTCTTCGACCGTGGTATCAACACTGGTCCTCGACCGTGGTATCAACACTGGTCCTCGACCGTGGTATCAACACTGGTCCTCGACCGTGGTATCAACACTGGTCCTCGACCGTGGTATCAACACTGGTCCTCGACCGTGGTATCAACACTGGTCCTCGACCGTGGTATCAACACTATTCCTCGACCGTGGTATCAACACTGTTCCTCGACCGTGGTATCAACACTGGTCCTCGACCGTGGTATCAACACTGGTCTTCGACCGTAGTATCAACACTGGTCCTCGACCGTGGTATCAACACTGGTCCTCGACCGTGGTATCAACACTGGTCTTCGACCGTGGCATCAACACTGGTCCTCGACCGTAGTATCAACACTGGTCCTCGACCGTGGTATCAACACTATTCCTCGACCGTGGTATCAACACTGGTCCTCGACCGTGGTATCAACACTATTCCTCGACCGTGGTATCAACACTGTTCCTCGACCGTGGTATCAACACTGGTCCTCGACCGTAGTATCAACACTGGTCCTCGACCGTGGTATCAACACTGGTCCTCGACCGTGGTATCAACACTGGTCTTCGACCGTGGCATCAACACTGGTCCTCGACCGTAGTATCAACACTGGTCCTCGACCGTAGTATCAACACTGGTCCTCGACCGCACGCCCGTGTAGCCATCACAACGCAGCTGATGTAGTACATCCGGTAACAACTTGTATAATTTCCGCTGGAAAACGTCTACCTTCGTTCCTACAATATTTCTTATATCTGCAGGTTGCAGGATGACGAGCCTCGGTCAACCGTTGTTAAGACAGTGTTATCTATCCTATTATGGCACCTCTGCTTCTCACTGTTTATTTCGCTAATGTGTACATTAGCGACATGATCTTCAAAATTCTAAGACGTTTAGAATTTTTAATGACTCTAAGCTTTTAGTAAATATCTTCTCTATATATTTTATAGGTCAGACAACTAGCTTGCCACGAGTGAAGCCGTGAGCACAGTATCATATATCAAAACGGAGATAATAATGACTTTGAAAAATACCATCATTCGCGTGGTCTCTCATGTTTTAAAAGCTCTTAACTTGCCATTTTCATATCTGACTTTATTCCGTTCTCCGAAGACTTATTGCTCGTCTTGTGTTCTTTGTTCTCTCCGCATCGAAGTAGATGGAATCTGTTCCCGGAAATCCCCTCAGGGAAGGTTCCTTGATGTTGGTGAGGGGCTCTTGATTTAGGGAATTGGATTTGTGCTCCAGTTCCCCGAATTAAGCCTGAATGCCTTCCACATCCCCCCCCCAGGCGCTGTATAATCCTACGGGTTTAGCGCTTCCCCTTGATTATAATAATAATAATAATGTTCCCGGAAATAAAGACACCTGAAGGACCAACGCGCTGACCTGTGATTTTTAGGACTCACCTGTCATGGGTTCAGCCCCACCGGGTCGTGATTTATATACCTTCAGGTAGGTAGACCAGAAGCAGAGAATCTTCTCAATACAAGGTTTAGTCCGAGGCTGGGCTACCCATACTGGAATGACCAAATACAAGACATTGTAAAACAAATTACCACAAGGTCAGTCTCATACACAGTCAAATGTGAGATCAAGCACTGGTGAGCTCAGGTACTGATGTCAGATACAGGTGAGGTACGTAATGGTGATGTCGGGTACAGTGAGTCAGGTACAGGTGAGTCAGGTACAGGCGAGTCAGGTACAGGCGAGACTCAGGTACAGGTGAGTCAGGTACAGGCGAGGTAAGGTACAGGTGAGAGTCAGTTACAGGTGAGAGTCAGGTGCAGGTGAGAGTCAGTTACAGGTGAGTCAGGTACAGGTGAGGTACGTACAGGTGAGAGTTACAGGTGAGTCAGGTACAGGTGAGGTCAGGTACAGGTGAGTCAGGTACAGGTGAGAGTCAGTTACAGGTGAGGTCAGGTACAGGTGAGAGTCAGGTACAGGTGAGTCAGGTACAGGTGAGAGTCAGTTACAGGTGAGGTCAGGCACAGGTGAGGTCAGGTACAGGCGAGGTCAGGTACAGGCGAGGTTAGGTACAGGTGAGGTCAGGTACAGGTGAGTGTCAGGTACAGGTGAGTCAGGTACAGGCGAGGTCAGGTACAGGTGAGTGTCAGGTACAGGTGAGTCAGGTACAGGCGAGGTCAGGTACAGGTGAGTCAGGTACAGGTGAGAGTCAGGTACAGGTGAGTCAGGTACAGGTGAGTCAGGTACAGGTGAGTCAGGTACAGGTGAGCACCACTGTACTCGTCTTGCCCTATAAAGTCGTGAGCTTTGTAAGTTTCATTCTTGTACAGGTGATCAAGCCCAGTCTTAGGCGAAACATTGTATTAAAAGAATTCTCTCCTACCAGTGACATTATTTTCACTTGAGGTCATTTTCTAGCGTCTACCTCCCAGGAATTTGTTCTTAGTGACCTTCGTAATATTTTCTTTAATGGAAGACTAATATATCTGCGGCAGCTCTCATGGTTATTTTGGTATGATTCGTAAATAATCATACGAAGCTATGGTTAATATATTTATATATGTTACGAGGATGAGAAGAGTAAGAGTTGCCAGAACTGTCTTGTGGTACTGCACTGTTCTTTGCCCGGATTAAAAAAAAAATACTTGATCAGTTTACTTTGTTTGGTATAATTTTCAAATCCTTTCATAATCTGAATATTTATTATCTTACATTTGCATCTAATACCTACTGATTTAATCTTGGAGGTTATCACTCCCAAGTCACATCTGTCAAACACAAACACACACACAACATGTGCGTATTGATTTTCTTCCAATGTGTCTGTGGTTTTGTCGTTGTGGTCCACTAGCTGCGAGAGGCCGGATTCTCGTACCGCAACACCATGGTTTCTTGGTACCATGACTCTAAACTCATGTTGACTTGGATTGTAAAGATCCCATTTTTGTCCATAAACATGGCATCTGCCGTAACACATTCTCAAGATTTGTGTGATGCTAGCGCGACTGTTCAGTAACTCTTGTCATCGCTCTGCTACCTCCTTTAAAAGTAGGGCAATGTCAACAGTTTTAAGACCTCTGGAGTTTTACCAGAGTCTTAAGACTTTCTTCAAAGTGCACCGAATACTCGTGGTAGTAGCATTTCGTATTCTTAAGAAATTTCAGGAATCCATCCATGGCGCACATTTCATAAGATAGTTGTCCATCAATTTTTAAAATCTGCTGGATATGTGGAACTCATTGTACTATAATTTGTATTATGGGTCAGGATAATGAAGAAACTGTCTTGGGTCTCCTCTCACCCCGTGCACTAAGTTTGCTTCGAAGAAAAGAAGAAATTAGATTTTGCCGCCGAAGAGACTAGTTTATCATGCACCCCATATCCCTCCTGTGGATGGCTCCGTAAGAGCATATGGATACATAAAAAGCCTAGGAACTAGGCTCCAAGATTTGCATGAATACATCTGCAGTTATATTTTCAGTTCACTTATCTGTTGCAAGGAAATCTCGGAAATTATTTTAATTTTCAAATATCATTTGTTTTTATACTGGCTACTACAACATCAGTTAGTCTGTAGATCTACTACAACATCAGTTAGTCTGTAGATCTACTACAACATCAGTTAGTCCGTAGATCTACTACAACATCAGTTAGTCTGTAGATCTACTACAACATCAGTTAGTCCGTAGATCTACTACAACATCAGTTAGTCTGTAGATCTACTACAACATCAGTTAGTCCGTAGATCTACTACAACATCAGTTAGTCTGTAGATCTACTACAACATCAGTTAGTCTGTAGATCTACTACAACATCAGTTAGTCCGTAGATCTACTACAACATCAGTTAGTCTGTAGATCTACTACAACATCAGTTAGTCCGTAGATCTACTACAACATCAGTTAGTCTGTAGATCTACTACAACATAAGTTAGTCCGTAGATCTACTACAACATCAGTTAGTCTGTAGATCTACTACAACATCAGTTAGTCTGTAGATCTACTACAACATAAGTTAGTCCGTAGATCTACTACAACATCAGTTAGTCTGTAGATCTACTACAACATCAGTTAGTCTGTAGATCTACTACAACATCAGTTAGTCCGTAGATCTACTACAACATCAGTTAGTCTGTAGATCTACTACAACATCAGTTAGTCCGTAGATCTACTACAACATCAGTTAGTCTGTAGATCTACTACAACATCAGTTAGTCTGTAGATCTACTACAACATAAGTTAGTCCGTAGATCTACTACAACATCAGTTAGTCTGTAGATCTACTACAACATCAGTTAGTCTGTAGATCTACTACAACATCAGTTAGTCTGTAGATCTACTACAACATCAGTTAGTCTGTAGATCTACTACAACATCAGTTAGTCCGTAGATCTACTACAACATCAGTTAGTCTGTAGATCTACTACAACATCAGTTAGTCTGTAGATCTACTACAACATCAGTTAGTCTGTAGATCTACTACAACATCAGTTAGTCTGTAGATCTACTACAACATCAGTTAGTCTGTAGATCTACTACAACATCAGTTAGTCCGTAGATCTACTACAACATCAGTTAGTCCGTAGATCTACTACAACATCAGTTAGTCTGTAGATCTACTACAACATCAGTTAGTCTGTAGATCTACTACAACATCAGTTAGTCCGTAGATCTACTACAACATCAGTTAGTCTGTAGATCTACTACAACATCAGTTAGTCCGTAGATCTACTACAACATCAGTTAGTCCGTAGATCTACTACAACATCAGTTAGTCCGTAGATCTACAACATCAGTTAGTCCGTAGATCTACTACAACATCAGTTAGTCTGTAGATCTACTACAACATCAGTTAGTCCGTAGATCTATTACAACATCAGTTAGTCCGTAGATCTACTACAACATCAGTTAGTCTGTAGATCTACTACAACATCAGTTAGTCCGTAGATCTACTACTACATCAGTTAGTCTGTAGATCTACTACTACATCAGTTAGTCCGTAGATCTACTACAACATCAGTTAGTCCGTAGATCTACTACAACATCAGTTAGTCCGTAGATCTACTACAACATCAGTTAGTCCGTAGATCTACTACAACATCAGTTAGTCTGTAGATCTACTACTACATCAGTTAGTCTGTAGATCTACTACAACATCAGTTAGTCCGTAGATCTACTACAACATCAGTTAGTCCGTAGATCTACTACAACATCAGTTAGTCCGTAGATCTACTACAACATCAGTTAATCCGTAGATCTACTACAACATAAGTTAGTCCGTAGATCTACTACAACATCAGTTAGTCCGTAGATCTACTACAACATCAGTTAGTCCGTAGATCTACTAAAAAATCAGTTAGTCCGTAGATCTACTACAACATCAGTTAGTCCGTAGATCTACTACAACATCAGTTAGTCCGTAGATCTACAACATCAGTTAGTCCGTAGATCTACAACATCAGTTAGTCGGTAGATGTATAACCCACTGTTATCACAGTGGGTTATAAATCTACTCAGGCTTCTAGGTGCATTCCTATAACATTAGTTTTATTATTTACTTCTCTCCTAATATTATTTGTAATGCTAGACACAGACATACCAAAGTTATATTCTACATTTAGAAGTGTCAATATAGAAAGACAAATACTGAGTAGACGAAGCGTGAAAAAAAAGGAGTAGGAAGAGTAAATTTTTTTTACCTGGAGTGGCTGCCCCGCTGCCCGGTCACAGACCAGGCATCCTAAAAATTCTTTCCTCTCCGGCGAGGGACTGAACCCCGGTCTCCCGCGTGACAGGGATACTCATCGCTATGCTACTGTGGATTAATGTTGGAATAGTTTGTGAAATAAAACACAAATCCTTATTTTTTTATTTGTTCTCTTTTCTGTAATAAAATATGATGCCTAGTTATAACCCTTTAAAGTGAATGTTAATACTCTCTCCTTTCCACTCAACAACACACACAAAAAAGAAAAGGTACACACACACACACACACACTGGAATCAAGAGCAAGAAACTTCTTCAGAAGGTAAGTAGAGCGCTCCACAACACAAGAACAAACTACTACACTCCAGTCGTAAGCAGAGGCATCTATAATTTTCAAGAAAGTTTATTGCTGTGACTGAACAACTGCCGCCATTTCACACGCTCTTCTCACAGCCTGCCAGAACTGAACAATTTTTGCTGCCTCAGAGCTCAAACAAGGCCTTAGGCTGTAGATGTAACAGATTTTATCTGTATGACGAAGCCTGTAGCTTGCAACAACATGACCCAAACACATGTGCAACTCTTGTCAGGAAAAAAGACGATACATCACAGACTTTCAAGATCACACTGGTGAACCAGTATGTATCACTGAAACACACAGACCTGGCCAAGATCACATTGGTGAACCAACATGTATCAATGAAACACACAGACCAGGCCAAGATCACACTGGTGAACCAGCATGTATCACTGAAACACAGACCTGGCCAAGATCACACTGGTGAACCAGCATGTATCACAGACCTGGCCAAGATCACTCTGGTGAACCAGCATGTATCACTGAAACACAGCCATGGCCAAGATCACACTGGTAAACCAGCATGTATCACAGACCTGGCCAAAATCACACTGGTGAACTAGCATGTATCACTGAAACACAGACCTGGCCAAGATCACACTGGTGAACTAGCATGTATCACTGAAACACAGACCTGGCCAAGATCACACTGGTGAACCAGCATGTATCACAGACCTGGCCAAGATCACATTGACGGGTCAACGTAAGATTAAAACCCTTGCAAGAAAGTTACACGTAAATCTCTCACTCCCTCCAAACTCTCCTTCATAAACCTGTCTTTTTGGACTTCAAATACGCAGACAAACATTACCAACATGTGACTTGGCGAAAAGTCGTCATAGATCTTTCCATTTTGTTTTTGTATACATCAGGAATTTCCCAGATTTTGAACGATTTCAAACCTCCAGGAGATTTACTGAAGTGAATGAATAGTTACTGAGGACTAATTTCTCGGTCATGTGAGAGTAGATCAAGGTCGCACAGTGGATCAAGGTCCCAAAGAACATCAAGGCCCCACAGTAGATCAAAGTCCCAAAGTGCGAGAAGATTCTTCAAAGTAGTACAAAGTCCCACAAAGAAGTATAGGGGCCCCCCCTCAAAGTAAAACGAGGTCCTACAAAGAAGTACAGCATCTCAGAAAGAAGTGTAAGAAGTATTTAAGAACCCTGGACACAGTGGCGACCACACAGCTCAAGTTAATTATGTAAAATATGCGGAAGACGTGAGCGATTTAGTCAAGAATGCAACGAGGTGTTAAATTAACCTGTGTGGTTATCGAGTGGATTCCAATACAATTTGTTATGACATCTTTCACTATTTCTGTAATATATATATATATATATATATATATATATATATATATATATATATATATATATATATATATATATATATATATATGTGTGTGTGTGTGCGCGCGCGCGCGCGCGCGCGCTCACCTAATTGTGGTCGCAGGGGTCGAGTCATAGTTCCTGGCCCCTCGTCTTCACTGGTCGATCTGTGTGTGTGTGTGTGTGTGTGTGTGTGTGTGTGTGTGTGTGTGTGTGTGTGTGTGTGTGTGTGTGTGTGTGTGTGTGTCAACTGACAGATGGCTCCAACTTCACCATGTTTACCATATTACATCGCTTAATATTAAATAAAGTTTTATAAAACAAGGTTGATGTTAAGATTTGAAGCGACATTTAGGTAACTCGCATTTTGTAACAAACAATCGAAAGTAAACACACACTGTGACACGTAAAACTTAACAGAAAAACTTATGCTGAGGCAGTGTATACGGCACTGCAGTAGCAGTTGTGATACTGACACAGCGGTTTGACTGTGTTACTCCCCTAGCTCTCGTACCAATGGAAAAATAATTGTATACATCACACACACCTAAAATACAGATAAGAATAAACAACAAAAGCAACGAACATGAATAGAACGTTCAACCAACTATGTTATCAAGATAAAACAAGCAGTACATGGCAGTATGATGGAAGAGGCAGCTGCGAGCAGCAGTACTTGTGGAAGTTAAAACTTTCACCATTGAACGATGTACTACCATTATGACAGTAACTCTGGTGGTAATCAAATTGTCACACAAAACTCGACTTTCGACATTTTTGCTGTGAAATTATTTGATAAAAAGGAGAGAGACAGCGAGGCCAGGATTTCACACGAGCAAGAGGGAGTGTGTCATGTGTTATACAGTCACTGCCTTCCATCTACCCGCTTTTCGTAATAAAAAATAATAAAAATTACGTTTTACTTTTTATCATATACGCCGTTTCCCTCCAAGGAAGGATGGTTAAAGAAGGAATCTCACAAACCATCGTTCGTTCAGTAGCTGCTGTCAGAAGGACGCCATCACAATGGCCTTAAGATTTTGCTAAAACTTTGACAAAAATGCAGTCCTCTCCTACACAAATGGACACCTAATTCTAAACTCGCCGAAATCTGAAAAAAAATATTGTAAATTTTTCTTATAAGAAAGATTAAGGTCATGCTCGTGATGTTTAGGGAGGAAGGGAAGAGCTGTTCTCTCTCTCCTCTATAATTAACAACCAGTAAATAACATGCAACTAACGGTTAGAATTTGCAACCTTTCTCGCAGCATAGTTTGGGTTCTGAGGTTCCTAGATACACATGATAACCGCAGCGGTTATCAATGTGCAAAATTTAAAAACCTCAGAAAATTAGCACAAGTTAGCTTTATTACTGAACTCATAACCATCCTCTTGTCAGTGGTCAAAGACCGGTAACAAAAACACAGTTGCAGTGATCTTTATTTGCAAGTTTCAGGAAAGAGCTCTATGTTGGACGAAACGCTGTGAGATTAAGACACATATGCAACATCTGGGTATCTTTATTGTAGACGTTTCGCCATCCAGTGGCTTTATCAATGGATGGCGAAACGTCTACAATAAAGATACCCAGATGTTGCACATGTGTCTTAATCTCATCTTGTCGGTATTATATACCATTCGTACACAACGAAACGCTGTACAAATAAATTACCTCACTAACGTCGCATCTTCGTTACCAACCGTACGTAGCTTGCAACTGTCTTCAAAATATTACAGGGGTGTTGAACATGTCCAGAGACTGGACCTTAATATTTTATAAGCTAAGCAAGTTACAGCATTAAAACAATGTTAACATGAGTAATAAATTCGATTTAAATATTACTGCACGGAAAAAATATTATTACATCACAAGCGTTATTACAAAAGTATATAATGGGTTGAGGGAGCGAACTCTAAAGTTGAGTTGGCTGAGCAAGTTACAGCAGTAAACGTGTTAAACACAATTAGTGAACTAGGTGGCGGCACACTGGTCCAAGTGTTGGGCAAAAGTGCTCGTTTGGTTCAGCTAGTTACACTAGTTAACAGATTATTTTTCCAGTAGTCGAAGTTAGAGTATTTGACTAAAATGTTTGTTAATATGTTATCACAGGCAAAACATTCTGACATTTAAAATGGGTAGTTAACGTGCTGTGCTTCATCTTTTCTTCCTTCTTTAATAACTTAGTTGATCAGGCCATCCACGGGGAGGCCTGGTCTGGGACCGGGCAGAGGGGGCGTTGACCCTCGGAACACTCCCGGTAAATATATTGTTGCATAATAATTTGAATGCAACATAATCCCATCACTTCAGACACAAGCACTTGCAGTGTGTGCAACATAACCCCCACCACCACAGGCACTCACCAGCACTCGCACTGTGTGCAACATAACCCCCACCACCACAGGCACTCACCAGCACTCGCACTGTGTGCAACATAATCCCCACCACCACAGGCACTCACCAGCACTCGCACTGTGTGTAACATAACCCCCACCACCACAGGCACTCACCAGCACTCGCACTGTGTGTAACATAACCCCCACCACCACAGGCACTCACCAGCACTCGCACTGTGTGTAACATAACCCCCACCACCACAGGCACTCACCAGCACTCGCACTGTGTGCAACATAACCCCCACCACCACAGGCACTCACCAGCACTCGCACTGTGTGCAACATAATCCCCACCACCACAGGCACTCACCAGCACTCGCACTGTGTGTAACATAACCCCCACCACCACAGGCACTCACCAGCACTCGCACTGTGTGCAACATAACCCCCACCACCACAGGCACTCACCAGCACTCGCACTGTGTGCAACATAATCCCCACCACCACAGGCACTCACCATCACTTGCACTGTGTGCAACATAACCCCCACCACCACAGGCACTCACCAGCACTCGCACTGTGTGCAACATAACCCCCACCACCACAGGCACTCACCAGCACTCGCACTGTGTGCAACATAACCCCCACCACCACAGGCACTCACCAGCACTCGCACTGTGTGCAACATAACCCCCACCACCATAGGCACTCACCAGCACTCGCACTGTGTGTAACATAACCCCCACCACCACAGGCACTCACCAGCACTCGCACTGTGTGTAACATAACCCCCACCACCATAGGCATTCACCAGCACTCGCACTGTGTGCAACATAACCTCAATACCACAGGCACTCACCAGTACTCGCACTGTATGCAACATAACCCCAATACCACAGGCACTCACCAGCACTCGCACTGTATGCAACATAACCCCAATACCACAGGCACTCACCAGCACTCGCACTGTGTGCAACATAACCCCACCACCACTGATACAAGTACTCGCAATATGTGCAACAATCTTACCAACACAGACAAGCTCACAGGCACTCGCAGTGTGCAACATAACCCCACCACTGCAGAGAGACTCGCAGACACTTGCACAGGCCCCAGACACCCAGAACAGCAGCTACTGGTGTGAGGGACAACCATACCTATCTTAAGAAACAATTATCATTCAAAGGGGTCCCATCTGCGAGCTATAAACATCTCGCCAGAGGTAATAAAACCAGTCTGCTCTTGAGAAGGATAGTGTCAGTCTGTGTCAAATGGCAGGTATTAAACCAAGTGTGCTCCTTACAAGGCTTGCGTCAGCTTGTCAAGATACCAGAAGAGAAAAGACGCAGGTGGGAAGGCAGTATTTGTTATCTTGACTGTTATCGTTACACACCACTCAAGTGATAACTACCGCAAGTGATATTTGTTTTTTTGAGAGTATGTTAAATGAAGCGAAAAAGATGACTGTTTACTAGTCATTTAGTTACACGTAATTGCTGGAGACTGGAGGAGGGATTTTCAATTTCAGAATATTTTGATATAATAAAAATCAGTACATCTAAAACCTAATGTTTCCCACCATTTTTAATTATATTTCCCCTCTCCAAAACCAAATTTAAAGTGATTACCTAAACTGGTTTAGAGATAAATTACATAACGTAGATAGATGCTTTAGAGATAATTTAAAAAAAATACACTGAAACGATTTACAAACAGCATATTAAATCAGACATCGGGTGGAGCTCGAACCCACAGCAGGAGAGTTCTGAAAATCGCGTTCTGTGATTTCTTTGTAATCGTGTTACTACGATATCGTGAGTACGAACATCATAAAAAGGTGATAAAATGTTTTAAAGATAGCATACAAAAAGCAATGAAACAAATGTCAGATACCTGGCTACCTATGATGTACCTCTGATGGATTTCGAGAGCTGTCCTATGACAGCAGCCCGGGTCTGGCCAGGCTATAACTAGACACTTTCTGAACATCTACCTTCAAGTGAGCTCAGGTATTAATTATCGTGTGTAGTGAGGCTTGTGTACAGCCTGGACGCAGTTGTACGCAGACTAGTTGCTTCTCTCTTCCAGATGAAAAAACTACTTCCACAAAAACAGGCTAGGAAGGAGCTACGCAGATCACTGTCGGTTGGTTAAAATGTTTTCTCGGCATAAATAATTGCTACCTGTCTAAAAGTGAATCGTCTGGAAAAACCTCGAGGGATATTATTACACACACAATATGTGCGTGCGTGTGTGCGTGTGTGTGTGTGTGTGTGTGTGTGTGTGTGTGTGTGTGTGTGTGTGTGTGTGTGTGTGTGTGTGTGTGTGTGTGTGTGTGTAGAATATAACTTAGGTATATCTGTGTCTAGCATTAGGAATGTTAGGAGAGAAATTAATAATGAAAATAAATGTTATAGGAATGCAAATAGAAGCCTAAATAGATCTATAACCCACTGTGGTATGCAAAGAGTGTTACAATTTATTCGGCGTATGTCACACTCCTATATAGGCTGCCTCCCAACCAGTGAACCGGGTGCTAAGGGTTTAATGATCAATATGATATCCGCCGTTAAATCAGTACCTTGGTTCATTGACCAATCACAGGCAAGCCTGCCAAAGCTGAAGCAACATGGTTCACTTGTGGTAAGCATTGGCAGACTTGCCTAGGTGCTGGTTAAGTACGGTGCACTCTCTCTGGCTTCTGCTTTGCCATCTGTCACTGTGGTGTACACTTAGTATTCTATCTGTATTTATTGTACATAGTCAACATATCTATAGTGGGTGAAGGCAAAATATACATAATAGTTTGCTTGCTCCAATTCCCATTACGACCAGGTTTCACAGGCCATTCATTACATGTGTTCGTAATACCCACTATGATAACATGAACGTAGATAAATATGTTTATAGAGCAACTTGCAATGTGAACAGACCTTATTAATAAAAATAAGATAGATATACTAAGCAAATTTCCTAAATTTACTTGTTAGAGATAAGAACTGTAGATATAAATTCAAACGTACACCTGTTAACCCTTTTGAGGCCTAGTTCCTAGGCCTTTTGTTTATATATACATCTTACGTCCACAGGATGAACAAGAGATGCACAATAAACTTCGGTGGCAAAATCTCTAAATCCTCTCCTTCGGAGTACAAGTACCGTACTCTTACCTCCATGACTCAAAGTCAGTATAACGGGTTTCCTCGAATCCCTTTAAGTGTATATAATTATTGTATGTATATATAATGACTGAAATTTTTAACCTTAGCGGAGAGGTCACGTTAATAGCTGTATTGAGACTGATACGTAGGAGGGCGCTGCTTCAACAGAAAGCTGCACCAACTTGCGGTATCTGCAACAACTAGTTATAAGATAACGTATGTTTATAAACAATTTAAAGAGTTGAAAGAAACCACCTTAACGACGAGGTACAGTTGCAAGAAGCATCTTAGTGTTTCCCACCACTTTTTAACACTAAAAACAACTCCCCGTAGGGTAACCTAAAATATGCACTAAGTGCTCACGTTGCTTTTTTCCACTTTCTCTAAATCTTTTATAAAAATACATATTTCATGAAGAGTAATTACAGTGCGCGGATGTAGAATGAGTACTTAAAGCATCTCTTATAAAAAAAATCACGCATTTTTCTTGCCTGCACTGCAGAAGCACAATTAGAAGGATACAAGGCGTTCCCAATAATTTATGCGTTTGAATTCATACAAGCAGTGGAATTTCTCTGTATATTCTCACTTGCTTAAAATGAAGATTTCACTGTACAGAAGATAAGTGTTACAAAAGTATCATCATCGGCTTGATATTTGTTTTAAAGTGTTTTATAATAACATGCACTGGGCAGGGAAGAATAGCATCTTGTAGGAGTGAGGAAATGTTTGATATGAGCGTGGTGGGAGTAGAATAAAAGGGAGAGAGGCAGTGAACAGAATGAAAGGGGAAGAGGAAGTGGGCAGAAAGAAAGGGGAAAAGGAAGTCTGCAAAATGAAAGGGCGAGGCAGAATGTAAGGTGGGTGAGCAGTGGGCAGAATGAGAAGGGGTCAGATAGTGGGAAGAATGTAAGGAAGTAAGACAGCTGGGATAAATGGAATCAAGACAGATCTAAGTGTCGTATTGCCGCTGAAGAACACGCTTCGATTGGGACAACGTTTCACTATGCAGAGCGTTATCAAGCTCTACACGGATCGAAAGTTGTCTCAATAAAACCTTGTCTGTAACTTATCTCTGTTCACACTTATCCTCAGTGGTAGTGACACAGTATCAGCGGCAGCTCCTTAAACAGATGTTAAAGCAGCAGAATATGGCTCATTGTGGCGGTGACCCTTAAACTTAGTAGCGCATTATCAACACCACTTGTGTCGCCCACATGTCGAAAAGCATATACCATGAACCAGCTTATCTTACGTTTAATGAGGTTCAATTGCATGACAACTTGCACCTTTGGGTAATACGGTCGACCTTTGCTCCGAGTGATGCGTATTTCATCGTTACCATTACTGATGCTATCACTGTTATTAAGGGAATCATCACACCGTTGTTATCCCAGCCATTATCATCATCACTATCATCAAGGCATCGTTACTATCAAACTGTTATTATGTAATCATGACACCGCTGTCATCCCATTCACAGCATCATTAACGCTTTAAACACCACTGCTATCATAACATCAAGCCATAATTTGCATCAATACACTGCTGGAAGGAAGCCTCCCACACACGCATATTTTTAATCAAACTGCTCTCTGAAGAAGAAATGAAAAATCGTGGAAGTCGCAATACTGTTTATTATTTGTATAAATAATAATGTGCATAAAAGCACTCTTCTACTCGGATATGCTGTACTTTTATCACTACTGATAGACCGATTACCTCAAAATCCTCATCTTTCACCGTTCTCTGTACTGGATTGAAGAAGCCACTGACTGGCGAAACGTTTCTAGAATAAACATTTTCAAATGCTGCCCAAGTGTCTCAGTCATCAACTATATATTATAAATATGTTGCAGCCGTCTCTTGCACTGCGAGGCTTAACACATTTGCATTTTCTCTGAAGTCTACACTAACCAAACTTTAGGAAGCCTGGTCTCCTCACTGCACTGCTTACCGTGTCCACCAAGGGTCTGAGACATCAATAAGGGTGCCTGGTCTGAGACCTTGCAGCGAGATCGATTACCGTCGTAACATACTACATGGTTATCAGGTACCAGCATATTTTCCATTGGGAATCAATATTGTTTTATATAACTGAAGAACGTCCACAACTCTTGAGTTCTAATAACTTTCCTAGTTTTGTCCCTCCCCCCTTTCTCCCTCAGATGGAATATATAGCAGCTAATTTTTGCCTCTAAGTAACTATCACAAATAATAGGGTGGCAACACACTGCTAGTGTATCTAATTTTGCTAGAAAAATATTCTCCAGTTGTAACGAAGATAATAAGAAAGATTTAAATATTTCTAAAAGTTGGTAGACGAGAGATCAATATGTATCAATATCACACTCTGGTCTCCTAACATTTATGCTATGATTTCTTTTGTCTATTTTTCTTCTCAATGTCTCGATCTTTATCACTGTGTATTGTATTGCTCTGTTTTCCACCTCTACGTTTGTGTTCTCGTTTCTGATGACGATACTACAAACAATAACTCCTAAATAAAATCATAAAATGTCTACGATAACTACAGCTTATAAGAATTGGCCACAAATTTCCAGCTATTTTCGTTCATATTGTCTTCTTAACCTGGGGGAAGCGCTAGACCCAATGGGGTTATACAGCTCATAGGAGAATAGTGTAACCAGCATCGATCGAAGGGAAGAATATAGCCATTTCCTTGTATCAAGAGTCCCTTACCGGCATCAAAGGGGTTATTATTCATAAGACAATTCAAACCAAGGAATTCTAACAAGAATTTATTAATGAAAATTAGCTAAATATTATTTTACACAGTGATAAAATATATATTACATATACACATGACCAGACTAGAGTCCCAGGGTCAGTGAGTCGGGTCATATGTGACGTCATACCTCAACTTTGTGAGTCTTCTGTCTCATTATTTTTATTGTTCCTTGATAATGTGAGAAATCACGAGAGCACTTGGGATTTCACTACTTTTTCACTGCGGTTATTGAGCATTTATATATAATGTGCAGTAATTGAAAACAAGATAAATAATAAGATACAAAACAACCACAGGGATGTGAATGATAGCTCTAGGCCTTTCGTGTTGCAACCAACACTTGCAGTGTTGCAGAAATGAGTAGGAAGTCCAAGCAGATTTGTTCAGGGAGAACGTTCCCTAAAAGAATCTGCTTGGACTTCCTACTAATTTCTGCAATACTGCAAGCTCCTGATGTGCTGAATATAACACGAAAGACTTAGACCTATCATTCAACTCCCCCTGTGGTTGTTTTGCAATGTATCTCTTAAATCTTCTGTACCATATTATGTAATAAAATATTCCTATTGGTAAAAAAAAGGATGAAAAGATGGGGTGGTAGGGGAAGTGCAATATTTAAACGGCTTCAGGAAGAAATCCAAATATTCTTCCTTGAACCCTTTTTATCCACTTCTCCGAGGCTATGGGTCCCACAATTATATATATATATATATATATATATATATATATATATATATATATATATATATATATATATATATATATATATATATATATATATTTAATTTATGTTAATGTAAAAATTAATAATTTTGTACAAAAAGAACCCCATTATAAAAAGCTCAAACTTGTAAATTTGATCTATTTAGTACAACACACACACATATATATATATATATATATATATATATATATATATATATATATAGATATATATATATATATATATATAGATATATATATATATATATATATATATATATGCATGTATATATTGCTGTTTCATAACTCTGGAACCAGAGGGAAAAAAGTCATTATGTAGAAGCAGGCAACGCTTCAGTGATTTCAAGAATTAGTTGCGTGATATTTTCAGTTATAAATAGTCGGATGAGGTTAAAAGTGGTTGGATGTAGCTGAAAGTGACCATTACATCACCCTGGCACCTGTGCCACGGTAAGTGCCAGGCATGAATTCACAGAACAAGAATACCAGGGGTCCGAGTAATGTGTTCGCCTCACCATTTGTTTTGGGTTCACTCCACATTAACTTTACAGTCGCTAAAACTCACACACGTTCGCCAAGGATTTACCAAGTCACTCGCTCTCTTGTATTTTTCTTTCTAAGAATCTTGCAACTTACGTTAAACACGGCGGCAATGTTTGTAGACGAGTTTACCTGCGTGTGAGAAAGGCACATGTACGGTAACAAGGACAATTTATCTATTCAACGTTTCGCTAACTAGTAGACTGGCGAAAGTTACTGGTTTCCGAAACTTTTCCTTAATAAAATGTCCTAGTTGCATCATGTGTATCTTTCTTATACATTTCTTGATGTTAGGAAAAGAACTGAAAAAAATGGTAAAATAGTAAAAATTAAAAAAGTCTTTCAGGATGTACATCAACATCCGCCATCTTGGTGTGTTGTGAGGGAAAAGTTCAATAGACAGGAGTAGCGACAATAGTACAATAGTTTCATTGCCGGCTACTTGTTAAGGTAGGGTAAGTCCAGCTCCCGCTATTCCCCCCCCCCTTTTTCCCCCTACCCGAAAGTGATAGTTTGCCGGCTGCTTGTTAAGGTAGGGTCAGTCTAGCTCCTGCTATCCCTTCCCCTCCTTCTTCCCCCACCCCCGAAAGGTGAAGTGTGGGGCTCCGGTCCAAACAGTAATCACTAGACTCACAGCTCCCAGCACTACTGTAAGTACATGCCTGCCTTGTATTCTAGTGGATTTATTGGTTGAAAGCTTCACTTTTGACCAATAACAAACTTAGTCCTTTCAGTCTTGCTCTAAGTTGACTGTAGTAATAATCACATCTTTTAGGTATCGTACTTATCATGGAGAGTGATTTCTTAAGCAGTGGGTAACCTATCTTTCCAGCTTGGATGACAGAGAGGGTCACCTGCCAATCAACGAGTAGAATTGAAGGAGACGGACTAACGTTCTGAGATGTCCCAAATTTTGATCCACTTACCTGTTTGTGTATGCAAGTAGCAGGATATAACCCCTCATCATTGCAGTGGAGAAAACCTGCTTTCCTGTCATCTGGAAGGATTATTGAAAGCTAGAAAATCTGTGAAGAACGAGCCGGTGGGTTGTCATCAACACCTGCGACCCCCCCCCATCAACAGCAACGGCTACGATTTCAACAACACCAGACACCCACGTTTTATATACATTTATATTAGCGTTGAATTCAGTTATCATTTATATTTTTCATTTTTCATTTTCTTTATGAAGGATTAATACTTCATATTTAAGTGTTTTATATTTTATATTTTCTAAATAATAAAGTGTTTATGTTTGTCAGTTTTTATTCTTTTTCTATACATTAATTTTCCTGAGGAAGAGCCAGCCTTGGTAATACTGTCTGAAGTTGTAACAGGGCTGAGTAAGCCTTCACAAGTGGCGACCTTGCCAGGATCAACTCTGAATCAAGATTCAATTCCATCTCGAATCTACCATTGGAACTTCAACGCCGCATACCACAGACGGTTACCACCAGCCATGAGTAATCATTCTCTATGGTAGGACTACAGTACAGGTATTTAAAAGATTTGGTGATTGTTATAGTCTCAATTTATTGTAAGTCAAGTCAAGGCAGGAAGACTAGTTAATTCTGCCATCTATTTTTGTGTGAGCTTGAAAAACTTTGGAGGATTAGACTCTAGGGACCCAAGATTTTCCAGTGACAATTTGTTTCATTGAGCTCTTTATTATATCAAGGGAACTGTCATAGGACACTCTTGATTTCTTGGTGAGAAGATTGGATGGTCATGTGACCCCATTCTACTTACTGTTTGCTCGGAGCCAGCATAGAACCCTTCGTTTTAATTAATACATATTGTTTAATTGAAGTAGGGATCGAGCCCTCTGGTTTATTTACAGTTTGAGCGGAGCAGGAATTGAACCCTCCGTTTTCTTTAATACCCGTTTCATTTCCCCTGATAGTTTAAGTTATTCTTGCAAGTATGGAGGAATACCAGTTTTGGATGAATGCTGGAAGTTAGGAATAACAGGGAAAAATTTAGAATCTTTCATTAGTGCTAAGATCCAGGAAAGACTTGAGAGAGAATTGAGAGAGAAGAGAGACAGAAAGGGAAAGAGAAGAAGGAGAGAGAGAGAGAGAATCGAAAGAGAAGAGAAAAAGGAGAGAGAATTGAGAGAGAAATCCAAGAAAGACGGTTAGAAAGAGAAAGAGAAGACAAAAAGGAGCGTGAAGAAAGAGCTAGACAACGTGAGGAACAGGCTAAAATACGTGAGGAACAGGCTAAAATAAGAGAACTTGAGGAAAGAACAAAGGATAGAGAAGTTGAGGAAAAAGCTAGAGGACTTGAGTTAATAGAGAGAGAAAAGGATCGTGAGCTCGAAAAAGCTCGCCTTGAATTAGAGAATAAAAAGTTAACTCTTACACAACAACAATTATAGGAAGGAGTAATTGAACATCATGCAGCTAGTGCACATATTCCAACACCTAATTTACCTCCCTTCACAGAGGGGGAAGACATAACTTCATACATTATCAGGTTTGAAAATACCGCTACCCTCTGTGAATGGCCTGCTGACACCTGGGCTACCAGGTTAGGAATGTTATTTTCTGGTACTGCTTTGAATATCTATGCAACTTTGGATATTATATGTAATTATAACCTACTGAAGAAGGCAGTCCTTAAAGCATATCAAAAAACCACTAATTCTTACAGGAAAGATTTCAGGTATGCCACCTTACAGCCTGGCCAGAACTTTCAGCAGTTACAGGTAACACTCTTTCGTTTGTTTGACTTTTGGAAAGAGAGTTCAGTAATTGATCACAGTTATGAATCTCTTAGAGACTTCATGGTTGCTGACCAGTTCCTGACAGCTCTTCCTCACCAGATATGAACATTCATCAGAGAACGTAACCTGATTAAAGCTGAGGAAATTGCTAAGGCTGCTGACCTGTATGCTGAGGCTCACAATTCCTATAAAGACCTAAAGGGATCGAACCCTAAGGGCAAGGGTTCATCAGACCTTAAGAAATCAAAGCCTCTAGTGGAAAGTAAAATGACTTCTTTTATTCCTGTTTGTCATTTGTGTGGTGTTAAGGGACATAAACGTCCAGATTGTCCTTCTAAGAAGGTCCAAAAAGTTGGAAGATGTTTTAAAGACTGTAATGACCAAGCACCCTTCTGTTCAGGAACAGTTAATGGACTTAATGTATCTACCATTTTACGAGACACTCGATGCACATGTATAGTCATTTCTGATAAGCTGTTCCCTAACCTTAAAGAAACTCATTCCTCTGCTATACTTTCAGACTACTTGGGCCGTACGGACACTTTTCCTACCATCCGTTGTTACATTAGGTCTAAATGGTTCACAGGTTGGTCTGAAGCCGTACTAGCTCCCATCACTTCTTGCTCCGTACTAATAGGTAATGTAAAAGGTGCCATTCTTCCTTCTGAGATTGACCTTTCATCACCAAAGGTGGACATAAGCTTTTCAAATCTTCCTGTAGAATCAGAGAAGCCCCTCGAAAGTTCAGATGAGACAATGTCTCGCGAGATTCATGTGGGATTAAAAACCAGTGATGCTACTCTCGAAAGCGAGGAAAGTGAAGATATCACCTCGGATACCATAAATGTCTTGACTAGGGCTCAGACCAAAGCCCAGGCTTCTCCTACTATCCATCCTTTGATTTTCCCTGACTTTAAGCCTTTAGATATATCGAAGGACTCCTTTGTCAATTTACAACGTAATTGCCCTTCTCTTCAGAATTGCCATAATGCCGCTAAACAAAATCAAGTTATCCAAAGGAAAATCTTTTCATATAAATTTGAATATATAAAAGGTATCTTGTACAAGTAAGTATTCAAATTAAATTCAGATGAGATAGACTATCCCATCTTAGTTGTTCCAAGTCAATGCAGAGAGACTGTTAAGTCTTAAAATGGCTCATGACCTGCCAGTGGCCGGACATTTCTCGCATCGTAAAACCTTAAATAAAATTAGGGAAACCTATTTTTGGCCAAAAATGTCCTCAGATATCACTACCTATTGTAGATCGTGTAAAGTTTGCCAACTGTCATCCTCCCGAGGTACCAGGCGAGTACCTATGGTCAAAATGCCAGTCTTTACGGTACCTTTCGAAAGAGTAGCTATTGACATCGTTGGTCCTTTATCTCCACTTTCATCTGGGGGACATAGATATATATTAACATTAGTTGATTATGCTTGAGTTTCCCTGAAGCCATACCCTTAAAGACCATAACCACTACAGAGGTGGCTGAAGCCCTTTTGTCCATCTTCTCCAAAGTGGGCATCCCTAGTGAAATTTTGTCTGATCGTGGGACACAATTCACATCTGACTTAATGCAACATCTATACCAACTTCTGGGAGTGAAGCCTCTCTTCACCACACCCTATCATCCCAGCTGTAATGAGACGATTGAGCGCCAGCATTCGATTCTCAAGTCCATTTTAAGGAAACTTTGCTCCCTTAAACTTAAGGAGTGGCATCGTTACCTACCCTGTGCTTTGTTTGCCATGAGGGAAGTTCCCAGTGACAGGCCAGAGGCCCATTGTCCATCCTTCATGACTTTTGGACTAATGAGGAGGCGAGTGCTGAGGTTCAGTCTTCTTACCAGTTTCTCCTTGACCTTAGATCCAAACTTGAGGAGACCTCTGACATAGTTTCGAAAAACCTAAGCTTGTTAATGGACCAGTGCAAAACCTATTTTGATTCCAAAAGTCAGAGGAGAAGTTTTAAAGTAGGGGATGAAGTTCTTGTACTTTTGCCTATCAAGTCAAATAAATTATTAGTAGCATGGAAAGGTCCATATAAAGTATTAAAAATTTGTGGGAAAGTTGACTACCTCATAGAAGTCAAGGGGAAACCTAAGCTATATCATATCAACATCCTTAAGGAATATTACCGAAGAAATTCGGTTAACTACCTTAATAACTTTGACTTAGTTTTTCCACACGAACTTGATAAGACAACTGAAGAATGTAAGGTGTGTGTAATTGACACCTCTAACTTAGACTATGATGAAGAACTACATGACTTGGTGACTCTTGACCACTCGGGCACAACCAACATTAATATTAATGAATCTTTGGATGACCATAAGAGACATGAACTACTTCAATGTGTAACTTTTCAGACGTCTTTACTGATATTCCAGGTGTTACCTCCACGGTAGTCCATAAGATTGACTTAGTGACGGACAATCCTATCAAACGAAAATTATACCCAGTTCCAGTTCACCTTAGGGATGCATTTAACCGAGAGGTAGACAAATTATTAAAACTAAAGATCATTGAACCTTCAGTATCTTCATATTGTTCACCAGTAGTCATGGTTAAGAAGGAGGATAATTCATATAGACTTGCTATTGACTTCAGAGGCCTTAATGCTATAACTCGGTGGGATGCTGAGCCTATGCCCTTAATAGATAGCGATCTACACAAATTTTATGACGCTTCCTTCTTTTCAGAGATTGATATTGCACAGGCATATCATCAAGTAATGTTAGATCCTTCTTCTAAGCAGTACACCGCTTTTCCTACACACCAAGGACATGCAGTATAGAACTATGCCCTTCGGTTTGGTAACTGCCTGTGCTACCTACGTGAGACTGATGAGAAAGGTCTTGGGTAATATGCCAAATGTTTCAGTTTATTTTGATAACATTTACGTAATGACATCCACATGGGGCGAACATATCCAAACATTAACACCAGTTTTGCGTAGGTTATGCTCACATGGCCTCACTGCCAAGCCAAAGAAATGCTTCCTTGTGTATAACAAGATTAGATACCTTGGACTGATACTTTCTAATAACTCTCTGCAGCCTCTCCCCAGTAAGATCAAAGCTTTATTAGAATTTAAATTCCCCAAAACCAAGAAGCTCATGCGTAGCTTTCTTGGTTCTGTAAATTTTTATGCACGGTTTATCCCGAACCTTACTGATCTTACAGGCATCTTATCCGACTTCCTTAAAAAGTCTGTGAAGGAACCTCTTGAACTTTCCGACGTAGCTCGGGAAAAGTTTAATGAGATTAAAAGTATCTTTTCGAAAGACCCTATACTTAAGATTCCAGATATTAATAAAACATTTTGTTTAAGAACTGATGCCTCCAATACTGGCTTAGGTGCGGTGCTACTACAATACCATGATGGTACTCCCTTCCCTGTATGCTTCCTAAGCCGGAAACTCCTTCCCGCAGAAACGAGATACTCCACAATAGAAAAGGAATGTTTAGCCCATGTGTGGGGTATCTCCAAACTTAAACTTTATTTGCTGGGAAAAGAATTCATTTGAGAAACGGACCACAAACCTTTAATATACCTAGAAACTTTTAAGGGAACCAACAGTCGCCTCTTGAGGTGGACATTGGCATTCCAGGCTTTTAAGTTCCATATTGTGTATATCAATGGTTCATCCAATTATTTCTCTGACTGGTTAAGTCGTGACAGTCAGTAGAAGATTTGTTGCCTTACGCGACTTCCACATGTTAGAACTTTTTCCTCGCCTATTCTTCTTATACTCCTTGACTATAAGTCTTGGTATGGGGGAGTGTGAGGGAAAAGTTCAATAGATAGGAGTAGCGATATAGTAACAATAGTTTCATTGCCGGCTACTTGTTAAGGTAGGGTAAGTCCAGCTCCTGCTATCCCCCCCCTTTTTCCCCCTCCCCGAAAGTGATAGTTTGCTTGCCGGATGCTTGTTAAGGTAGGGTCAGTCTAGCTCCCGCTATCCCTTCCCCTCCTTCTCCCCCCCCCCTGAAAGGTGACGTGTGGGGCTCCGGTCCAAACAGTAATCACTAGACTCACAGCTCCCAGCACTACTGTAAGTACATGCCTGCCTTGTATTCTAGTGGATTTATTGCTCTGAGTTGACTGTAGTAATAATCACATGTTTTAGGTATTGTACTTATCATGGAGAGTGAATTCTTAAGCAGTGGGTAACCTATCTTTCCAGCTTGGATGACAGAGAGGGTCACCTGCCAATCAACGAGTAGAATTGAAGGAGACGGACTAACGTTCTGAGATGTCCCAAATTTTGATCCACTTACCTGTTTGTGTATGCAAGTAGCAGGATGTAACCCCTCATCATTGCAGTGGAGAAAACCTGCTTTCCTGTCATCTGGAAGGATTATTGAAAGCTAGAAAATCTGTGAAGAACGAGCCGGTGGGTTGTCATCAACACCTGCGACCCCCCCCCCCCATCATCAGCAACGGCTACGATTTCAACAACACGCAGTGTCACCAACACCAGACACCCACGTTTTATATACATTTATATTAGCGTTGAATTCAGTTATCATTTATATTTTTCATTTTTCATTTTCTTTAATGTAGGATTAATACTTCATATCTAAGTGTTTTATATTTTACATTTTCTAAATAATAGTGTTTATGTTTGTCAGTTTTTATTCTTTTTCTATACATTAATTTTCCTGAGGAGGAGCCAGCCTTGGTAATACTGTCTGAAGTTGTTACAGGGCTGAGTAAGCCTTCACATGTGTCAACATCACAACAAAGAAGAAAAAGAAAAGTTCATTTGGTGGCCACTCCAGACCCTGGGCACCGACCCACCATGGAAGGTTAATAAACTAGGTTGGTAAGGCTACACTTCTGCATAATGTAAACTATTTAGTTATTAACTGAACGTCCCCCATGTACTTACTCAAGCAGGGAAAGGCGAGGGGGGAGGAGAGAGAGAGGGAGAGAGTGATAAATTTGAAAAAAAGAACTGCAAATATCGTACTCTGCTGCAAGCACAGATGAACAATGAAAGGCAAGAAGCAGATGGTACAGATGCAAGTATAGAGGAGCTACTGAAGGGCAGGAAGCAGCAGGTACGGCGGAGACGGTACAGGTGTGTCAGTTCCTGCTATGGCATCGTCCTTTCATCCCTGCAAACACTGGGATAACTAGTGTGTTTGCTTTTCTACTAAGAAATCCTCTTTACCCCCCTCAGCAAGGACGATGTGCTGAGATTTCGTCTCACAGACGTGTCTCAGACTGTTGACGTTTTCCTTTGAATGTCCAGAGTGCTCCTGAATATACCTCATAATATACACAGGATTCTATTTAACATGAACATTTCCAGTATTTTATCATTTTATTGTTTTAACAATAATATCTCCAGTATTTTATCATTCGCCATCAGGGAAAGAGCAATAGTTTAATTCAGTAATACCTCATATATATTGCTTATTCAACTAATTATTTAATGTTCAGTAATAGCTAGGTAAGGAAAAACGATACTTATGTAACTGGTTGTCTGTGTGTTAAACTACTAAAGGTGTTGCTGGAGGGCACGTTGTATGTTCCTTACCGCTGTGTTTAGTTAAGGTTAATGCCTAGACGTTTATTATTCCATACCTTACTGACTAAGATGTTATTAAAGTTTTACGTCTCTCTTCCTTCGACTATTGCCACTGATTAATGGTAATATTTTGAGATGACTTTTTACCTGTCTCAAAAGAATTGCTTGACATCACTCTTACAGTGGCCGTAACAGGCTCCTGTCAGGTTGGGAGATGGACTCCTGTCTAGACAGGGTGCCGTTTGTAACACTGGAAAAAATTAGGTTCTGGGACTAAGTCACTCACATATGAAGCGACCAAAGTGCGAGGACTGAAAAGCTCCCTGTAAAATGTGGAAGCGTTTGCATTGTCTTTATCTCACAGATGGCTCATTATACAACTACAATGACACGGCTCCGTCTGCTCTTCCTTCTTCCTCAGATAAGAACTGTAAGAACCATGCCGAATCAGCCATTAGTTATAGCTAGACTTCTACAACAATTCTGCAGTAGCAAAACAACTAAAGTAAACTTCTTAATGTTATCTAGCAATATATGATTATTAAACGCATTGGTTTCGCAAAGTGACTTCGACATTAGTCGACTATAGCCTCGATTTATCTGTACCAAGATTTATAATATATATATATATATATATATATATATATATATATATATATATATATATATATATATATATATATATATATATATATATATATATATATAAAAAGTAAAACTGGTTAACTAGCAAGAACTCATTTAAAATTAAGTCCTTTCTAAAATTCTCTCTTATACGTTTAAAGATATATTTTTGTCATTTGTGTTAATGAAAAAAGTAATAATTTTGTACCAAAAGAACCTTAGAAAACTTACCTAACCTTATTAAAGCAAGCGCAATTTAATTTGGCCTAATTCAACTAAATATATTTTAGCTAATTTTATAATAATTTAATAATGAACAATGAATGATTTTTTTCCTTTGGTTCAGAATTTTTTGGGGAAATTATTGCATGCACAAATTTTCGCTTGCCTTATTCGGCAAGAAAAGCGTTGCTATTTAATATATATATATATATATATATATATATATATATATATATATATATATATATATATATATATATATATATATATATATATGTTAGAGTCCTCCACAATAAACCAGCCGCATCGTTGGCAAAATTCAATTATCACAGACCATATTTGCGTGTACATAAAATCAGTATTAAAAATCCTCCACCACAAATTACCCCATTTGAGACATTTTTATAATAAGGGTAAATACCTCCCCTTTGTTAATGGGGGTGGTCCTAGAGGTGGGATGGATTAGGTGTTGTGGGGAGAGGTATGTAGGGAAGATTAGTTTAGGAGGTAAGGGTTCTCGCAGCAAGGGGGAGGGGGTGATTGCCTCCCTCAGTGATCCTGAGGACACCCCGCCTAGAACAACGTCCTCAGTACCACCATCAATTTTGCTCCCTCCTGTCTCCCCTATCCCTCCCTCCCTCTCTCAACTTCCCTCTCCCCCCTCCTCTCTCTCTCTCTCTCTCTCTCCATAAAAGTAGACAATGAACAGTGCTACAAGTAGACTGAACAAGTACAGGTTCAAGCTGAACTGAAATATAGGAAAGTGTACAGGTTATCCAAGTTTTATAAAAACAATGTAATCAAATTAAGCCAAATCCGACAGGGTCATGCAGCCCTTACACGAGTTTAAAGTGAGTTGTAATGGTGTTGTAGTGTGAGCATTATTGTTGATTGTTGAGTAATAGTGATTGAGTAATGGTGATTGAGTAATGGTGATTGTTGAGTAATAGTGATTGAGTAATGGTGATTGTTGAGTAATAGTGATTGTTGAGTAATGGTGAGAGATTGTTGAGTAATAGTGATTGTTGAGTAATGGTGATTGTTGAGTAATGGCGATTGTTGAGTAATGGTGATTGTTGAGTAATGGTGATTGTTGAGTAATAGTGATTGTTGAGTAATGGTGATTGTTGAGTAATGGTGATTGAGTAATGGTGATTGAGTAATGGTGATTGTTGAGTAATAGTGATTGTTGAGTAATGGTGATTGAGTAATAGTGATTGTTGAGTAATGGTGAGAGATTGTTGAGTAATGGTGATTGAGTAATGGTGATTGTTGAGTAATAGTGATTGTTGAGTAATGAGAGATTGTTGAGTAACAGTGATTGTTGAGTAATGGTGATTGAGTAATAGTGATTGTTGAGTAATGGTGATTGTTGAGTAATGGTGATTGAGTAATAGTGATTGTTGAGTAATGGTGAGAGATTGTTGAGTAATGGTGATTGAGTAATGGTGATTGTTGAGTAATGGTGATTGAGTAATGGTGATTGTTGAGTAATGGTGATTGTTGAGTAATGGTGAGAGATTGTTGAGTAATAGTGATTGAGTAATGGTGATTGAGTAATGGTGAGAGATTGTTGAGTAATAGTGAGAGATTGAGTAACAGTGATTGTTGAGTAATGGTGAGAGATTGTTGAGTAACAGTGATTGAGTAATGGTGACAGACTGTTGAGAGATTGTTGAGTAATGGTGAGAGACTGTTGAGTAATAGTGATTGTTGAGTAATGGGGAGAGATTGTTGAGTAATAGTGATTGTTGAGTAATG